>NW_007728054.1:137702-150642 GCF_000696425.1 Galeopterus variegatus | reverse complement strand
GGGACTCTGAATAATCTGTGTGATGTGCACCTGAGTTTTGACTGCAACCTGTCACATGAGGTTGGTTATGGAATTTTCCATTTGTGGTGTCATGTGGGTGCTCAAAAAGTTATGGATTTTGTAGCATTTCGGATTTCAGATTTTCAGATTAGTGATGCTCAACCTAAACTCTGCACTGTTTTCTTGAAAGAGCCTTAGGTAGTATCTTAAACTTATGTTTGTTGTAATGTATATATAGCGCTTGATTCAACTCTATAATAATATACTTCAATGCCAGCTTTGAAATATTATACTAACTCTTTAAGTGTTAACTATACTGATAAGATTAGTAAAACAAAACTAATGTTACTTTATTATAAAAAAAAATTGGTCAGAAGAGTTGATGATTTCTGAGAAGTGTTAACGTGGCAAAGTAAAAAATTAATGACATGTTCGATAAACTCTGACCAATCATTATTTTAAGAAAGGTAAAAATCGATGAGAAAATTGAAGAGGTAGCCATGAATGAAATAAAATTAATAGTATGGAAATTTAAAGTGATTTATTTTAAGAAGAAAAGAGAAACATAAAAGAAAGGGTGAAATCTAGTTTACCAAAAAATTATCCATAAAAGGAGGTTTGTTAAGTTTGTGTAGTTTAAATTAGAAATGTTTAAACATAAAATGTTGTGCAGCTCCCTTGAGAGAAATGGACACTGAAGTATTAAATGACGACCGAATAAATTTTTTAAAAAATGAAATCTGTAGTGATGGAAAACTTTAGCCATCTAAATGATATATATATACATGAAATTTTACTGATAGCTGTTCAGAAAGGCATAAGGTTTTCTTTTTTTGAGTGAGTAGACAATTTCTACTTAACAAACTATATTACATTCATCTACTGAAAAGGAAAAGGAACAATCATAAAATTAGTATTAAATAAGATAGTGGATGTAATTGAAGACATAAAAGTAGGCTATTACATTAGGAACAGTGGTTACAATTCTATTGCTAAAGATGAGAAGGAAAACTGAAATTCATGCTGCAATACCAGTGGAAAGCTTCCAAGATGAATGGCCTATTCCAAAATTGGTTTAAAATACAAAACCATGGGTGAAAAACCTTAGTGCTTAGTGCCATGGAAAGTAACTAGCTTGCTATCTGAATATTTCATGTTTTAGCGCAAAGTAAGAGTAAACAATAAAGAATTTTTCTATAAAACCCAATGAAGGCGCTTCCTAATTCTTAGGGTTTCCGAGGTTCAAGGTGATGAGATCTGAAATTATGATGGAAACATAACAGTTATTAAGTACAGTTCAAAGTATATTAACAGAACTTTGTATATTTTAACAACTTTGAACAGTTATTAAGTACTGTTCAAAGTATATTAAACCTATACATACTGGGGCAATGGTAGTAACATTGTTTTCTGTTGCTTATAACAGAATATCTGAAAGTGGGTAATTTATAAAGAAAATAAATGTATTTCCCACAGTTTTGGATGTTAGGAAGTTCAAGATCAAGGAGTTATACCTGGCGAGGGGCCCTGGAGGGGGACTTTCTGCAGAGTACCAAGGTAGAGCAGGGCATCACATGGAGAGAGGGCTGAGAGCGCTAATGTGCTCACTCAGGCCTCTTTCTCCTCTCATAAGACCACTAGTGCCACTCCTGTGATAACCATTAACCATTAACCCATTAATCCATGGATGGATTAATCCACTCATGAGTGCATAGCTCTCAGGGTCCGATAACTTCTTAAAGGCCCCACCTTTCAAATTCTATGGGTAGATTTCCCATCCTCTTAATACCATTACAATGAGGATTAAATTTAAACATAAGCTTTGGAGGGGACAAATATTCATATTTCAGCAGGTAGAATATTAAGAGGTATTGCTACAAGGTTCTGAGTGTGTGAATGTCTTTATAAGTATAACATATAATTCTAATTCTCTAACAATATTCAATCCACTTTCAGTTGCAACGCTTATGTGCTGAGATACTGAGGTTATTCACTTGTTTAATTTACAGTCTGAATCATTCAAAAATAAATCTGATATACAAATGGCTATCTCCTTTCTGGTACATCAGCATAGCTCTTTTTAAGTTACATGATTTCTTGATGACCCCTATATATCCACCAAAGGTAACACCAAAGCTTTCCAGAACAATTTATAACTGATGAAGGCACCATGTCCTTCAAATTAGTGTCCTGGAAATTAGTGTCAATTTCAATTCTCAGTTACCACCATTCAGCCTTCCTCAAAAATCTACGACCTGCACTTTTGAAAGATTATTTTTATAATTGTAATTGTTTAAAAATAAAAAAAGCAATAAAAATTTAATAGATAAAATAGACAGATAAAATGCAATTTCAATTCTCAGTTACCACCATTCAGCCTTCCTCAAAAATCTACGACCTTTACTTTTGAAAGATTATTTTTATAATGGTAATTGTTTAAAAATAAAAAAAGCAATAAAAATTTAATAGATAAAATAGACAGATAAAATGAGAAATATTTGCTAAAGTCAAGCTTCAGCAGGAATTAACAAATTTGTCTACCCTGTGTAAATGTTAATTAGTCACAAAACACTCACCAAATTTGTTTAGTATTTATAAGAACATATTCCAGATGTAGACATCTGAAAGTTTATGACAAAAGTTGCCCATTCACTCATATATTTCCTAATTCAAGTGTTGGATTACATTTTTAGACTCAAGGTAAGAAGGTTTATGCAAGCAATGGTATAAAAATTGATTTAGGAAGTAGAGATAAATGTCTTCAGTGTCTAAAATGCTATAAAATATTGCAGTAGTATTTTATGTTACAGAGAGAACTACTATTTGAGGTCACTTATAAATATCTTTATATATTTGATCAACATACAATCATAAATATGCTATATTCTATTTTTGTATTTCTATATTTTTATATGCATTCATAAATATCTAAATGTGCATTTGTCTGTGACTATGCTAGACTATGATTTACTTAAAGGTAGAGATTATTTATTATTCATCTTTGCATTCCCTCATTTCTTGAACAGTATTTGGTACACAGCCAATATGTAGATATATATTTGGTCAACCAGTATGATTGCTGTTGGGCAAAATAAATGAATTAATGCATGAAGGTATGGAGGAGGCATAGTTGAACACATATGAACACACACACCTATACAGAAGTATCAAAAACATTCTATGAAGAATGTTTAGCACCATTAGTAAGAACATGATTTCAGCTAGTTGCCAATCAGTCATTTTCTACTGAAAGGACTATGAATCCGGTATGGGAGACATTTTACATATAAGAACCAGAATATTTTTTTTCTTTTAATTCTATTCTTTCTTCCTTTTGTTCATTTACTCATTAATTCTTCCATTTATAAAGTTAGATAATTACATTCTAGCAACTTGGGCATATATTAATTTTAATCATTCAGTGATGTAAATTGTGTGCCAGTTCTTGTCCCAGGATGCAACAAACTAAGAAATTGTTACTTTCTTTCCATGACAAACCATCAGTTCCAAAAGTGTTTGATCTAAAAACCAGTTTTATATAAAAATATATGCATGCAATAAAATGTAATTTAATTCCGTCAATTAATTTGAATGATTATCTGAAATTAAAGTTCTGGTGTTGGTGGCACAAGTGATACGTGAGTTTTGGAATTAGAAAGGTCTGGATTGAAATCTAGGCTTCCCTTGTCATAAAGGGTGCATCTTCAAGCAATTCTCCCCTTTTCAGGTTTTTCATTTCTAGTAAGAGGGAGTGCAGTACTTCCTGCTGTTGTCACACATTGCCCACAGATCTAGCCTTTTCTGTTTCAACCTTTGCTTCCCCCTCAAAATACACTTCCTTTCCTATTTTATATTTTTGTCTTTTTATTTTGTATGACTTCTTTCACTACCTCAATTCTTTTTTTCTTCCTCCCTTTTTTTCTTTCTTTTTCTTTTTGCAAGGCAAGTTAAATCTTTTAAAAGCAAAAACCAAGTTTTTTCAGGTTTCTTGAGACATTAAGTGATATAATATGTATAAAATTTGCATATCATTTGAGTTAGCTTAACTCAGATGATAAATAATATTATTAATATTAAATTTAAATATTGCATATGGCATACCAATATCAATATAATGATAATTTCCAATTTGTATTCTGTATGGAAAAATGTCAGGCTTAAGTTTTTCTACTCCTTTAACATGGTGGCTCTCTCTGCTACTATCCTAATGTGAAAAATGAAAAATAAAATATTTCATTGATGATGATAATATAAGCAATTTTTAATTTATTTTATTCCCTTAAACTAGTGTGGCTAGCGAAGCATATGAGTGTAACCTTCTCTGGGAATTGTATAAAGTTAATTTGGGATCAAGTGCAGGGTTGAAGGTTGATTGATCTAAATTTATTGACTTGTTCAAGCATGGAACATGAGCAAGAAGTAAAACTTTGTTGTTATAAGCATCTACAATTTGGGGTTGTTGGTTGCAGCAGTAAAATCTAGGGAAAGCAGTCTACTACAGACAAAGGGTTTAAGAGATAAGAGTTACATAAGTGAAAATAATATACAGTTGTATTCTGTTTTGTTTCTTTGGTCATTCTGATCTACCGATTATATTAAAGGCCAAGAATATGTCCCCAAATCAAGGGGAAATAATATTACTACATTGAAGCTACATGATAATATGTGCCCAATATACGACTACATAATTATTTTTCTTTATTAAGCAGTACCACTTGTACTCTGAAAGCACAAACTGAAGTTAAAACTTGTACAGAAAAATATGGTATCTGTTTTCTTTTTTTCACTAGTATGGTGAAAGCTAGGGTGAGCTGCAACCTGTTACCTGGGATTATAAAGGATAGATACTGATGTGACAGGTTTTCTTGGCTTTTACTGCTCCAAAAGGCATGCACATTTCATATTTTGCACTTTGAAAATATGCCAAGGGGCAGAAAGCAAATCAGAGACATGCAATGACCTGACTCTTGAAATGTGGACAACCAGGCTGCTAAAGCTGAATTGCTCCATATACCTGCTGAAAAGTTGTGATCTGTTTGAAATCACTCATGACGACTTCCTTGGGCTCTTTTCAAGTATTTTCTAAGGGCCCACAGGGCCTCTGGTCCACATGGAGAAGTGCTGACAGCAGGACCAGGAAAAGCAAATCATGCAGTGTTTTTTCTGCAAGGCCAATATTTTCCTAGACTAAGGCTTTAATCAGCCATCACAATATAGAGGAATAATTCCTACCTTTTTAAAATTTGTGACAGAAACAGAACTCATTATCTTCCTCCCAAAAGCCTCAACAAGGGCTTCTCTAGTACCTGTGCATTTTCTCAAGTATTTCTCTCTCTAAGGGCTTGGAAAATAATGCTGAACTTTTAATAATTAGAGTGGAACAATCACAAAACCAAAGAATGTGACAAAGTGCCTAACTGAGATCACTCTTAATGAATGTCCCTTTGGTACTTCCATATTCACTTTACATCTGTTTGAATTTAAAAATCTACCTTGAAATGTTTTGAAGCTAGTTCCTGCCACATGTTTTCGAGGGTAATTGAGTATAGACACTCGCAGTAGAACTTGAGCTGGGCATTACTCACTGCAGTTCCCTTCCCAGTCACTATTATTAACTGTCACTGTCATTGAAATACTAACCTTTGGTTATACAAAATTTTGCCTTTAAAAAGAAAAAAAAATCTTCTATTTTTCGTCTTCAATTTCCTAGAACTCAAATTATATTAGGTTATGATCATTTTATATCTGGTCTATTACAATGGTTTTAAGATTTTACTTTTGTAAAAAGTGTTCCCTATTTTGAAGACAATATTCCATGTTCTTTATATATATATATATTACATTTTTCAATTTTCAAAACAATCTTA
The DNA here is from genome assembly GCF_000696425.1 of Galeopterus variegatus. Classification (NCBI taxonomy): domain Eukaryota; kingdom Metazoa; phylum Chordata; class Mammalia; order Dermoptera; family Cynocephalidae; genus Galeopterus; species Galeopterus variegatus. Next base: position 144,775 of record NW_007728054.1, on the reverse strand, counting down.
GGAGATAGATGCTATTGGCACTTTTGTACTAAGATAAGAAAGGAGACACAGAGAAGAAAAAGTGACAGAAACAAACTGATATAAGGTCCTTTATACTCTTTTTTTGTGTCCTGTTTACTAACAAACACACTAGGCATTTTTTAAATTAAAAAATCTTTGTCTTCCTTAAATAAAATCTATTTTTTTTCCAAATATATGGGTTCTCTTTTAACAGACCATTATGTCATCAAGACCTTTCTAAAACATACATATGACTGTGACACTTTATATTTCAAATGTAATCAGTGTTTCCTTATTGGTTATAGAATGAATTTCAAACTCCTTGCTAAGTTATACGACATTCCTGAGAATTATTGCGTGGTCTAACATTGTCTAATACTCTTCCACAAGCACCATTTACCTTATGTCACTCTAATGCCTGAAGCATCTGCCCTGTTCCTTCTTGCCTAATCTCTTTCCTTAAAAAGACTCAGAGGCCCTCTGGGCAGGGGCTATATCAGACATTCCTTATTCCCCATTCATTTTTAAGAAAGAATTCCAAAGCAAAAAGAAGACAACAAACAAACAAACAAAAGGCAAGGAGAAGAGAGAACAAGCGAATCAAATTAAAGTTTCCTAATAAGTCAAGATGGTCTATTAAGCCTGTCTGGTTCTTTATTTAGAGATGTTTAATGTGAGTTCCTGAACACTAAGGAAACATCATACAGTAGTTTTAGAAGGTATCATAGAAATGAGAAAGCAGACCCAAAGTCATGGTACAATAAATCATTTTTCTATTTTTTCTCTTTATTCTTTGAAGATTTATTAATAAAGATGTGCTATTACAGTAATGATAGAATGATGATTGTATCACAGACTGCCATGTCTTTTAATACAATACAAGCACCCAGACATTAATTTTTAACAACATTAATTAAGCACATATTATATGGAGAATGCATGCTAGCTGTTGGGGTAAAATAGGTAAATCAGACATATCTTACTTGGAGGAATTTACAATCTGCTGAAGAGAAATAGACATATAAATTTAAAGGTGTCGTGGAATAGAAGAGGCAGCATTCCCAAGCCAACTTCATAGAAATACGTATCATGTCCCAAGACCACACACAGATGAGAGGTCAATTCTAGCCATAAAATATGGAATATCATTAAGTAATATGAGAAATGTAAACACACACACAGGCACACACACATACACAGATGATAAGAGAAAGAAGGTAATTTGGGGGAGAATCATTTTCCCAAAAAAGATAAACAAAAAGCAAATGTCCACATATATCTAACCAAACACCCCCTCCCCACCAAAAGTGGGAAAATGCTCACAGCAAGTTATTTTTAGCTTTTGTTTCATTGTTTCAAATGAAGAAATAAAAAATAAAAACTTACTGTGTTATCTTGTTTTTTACCACATGGAGAATTTTTCTTGCTATGGGCAAGAAGCAATAATATGTATAATAAGAAGTGTCCTGGAGTTTTGCCATAGTGCCATTTTCAAAAGAGTGAGTGCTTAAATCTGATATGATTTCAGAAGTGATATAATATTAGAGTAGATTTTTTTCGTTCTCTAACTCAAATAATTCTAAAAACTTGCTTTTTTCTTCTGTTTTTGAAAGAGAATGAATTATATACAAAATTCTCTTTAAAAAATGAATATTATTCAAATTTCACCAATAACACACACCCATTGTTACTATTTTGATGTGCTTTAAGACTTTTCTTTGTATATGCACATGTATATATAGACCTGTTATGTAGACATATGTCTTTATACATGTATGTGTGTGTGTTTGTGTACATCAATACATGTATATATGTGTATATACTATTTATGAAATTGGATTATATATGCTCATGCATTTATATATTTATATTTTTAGCCCAAATTATGAAATGATTATTCTTTTGTATTTATTTTACATTTCTTAAAATTTTGTTTCCATGACTGGAATTTCTTTCCCTATATAGTTATGTGTCTCATTCCCATATCCTTAAGTTCTTTACTCAAATATCACCGTCTCAGGGAGGCTTTCCCTGGCCACTCTAACTTCATATTTTAAATCTCCCCTCAAATTTTCAAATTCTTCTCTACACTACTATCTCAATACATAACAGCACTTAACACTATTAACATACTTAACAAATACTTTATACATTTATTTTCTTTACTTTCTGTCCTGTGCCTCTTAGATTTTAAGTTGCATGAAGTCAAATATTTTTGCCTGCTTTATTCACCGATCTATCTTCTTGTGCCTAGGATAATGTCTGGGATATAGTAGATGCTCGGTAAATATTTGTTCATGAATGATATGGAAAGAGAAGATTGGCAATATTTCTTTCATCTCAAAAGGCGATGTATGAACAAATCAAGGGACAAATACCTGAGATTCTAGTTCTCATAGACTGTGGGTCTGCTAGCCTAAGGGTTCATAATAAGAAAGACATAGAAAGGACTATTCTCCCTCCTGAAGTTAGGCATAAGTAGGCTACTTACATATCTAGGTATACTCTGGTATATTATTTTGAAGTATGATGGAAATAAATCATAAAACCATGCAGAAAAATTAAACTGAAATCTTTATTTGTGACTCAAGAATTTTATGATTAGCTACTCAGTTCTCCATAGACTTAACAATAGGTTTTCTGTTATTCTTTATTTTACTGTTAGTGGAAATCTTTGTTTTCTCAGCATCTTCATAAATATTTTAGAAGAATTTTGGAAGAATTTATATCTGGGGATGTGACTCTGATCTAATTTTCTGCTAGTTTTTAGACAAAATCCAAATAGAAGGCACGTTTACATACCTTGTACCTTATAGTTTTGTAGTGTATTAGTGAACACTGAGTACAAACCCATTACTTTATAGGCAAGAAAAATATGTCGCAGAGAGATAACGCAACTAGCTCAAAGTGATAGCTAGTTTGATTCATAAAGTTTATAAGTTTGGGCCCAACATTTCTACTTCTGAATATTAATCCTAGAAAACTAATGAGTACACAGAGAAATTTTTATCCTAGGAAATATAGTAACATATGAACAAAGAAACAAACAAATATCCTAATTGTTGAGTAATACAGGGTTGTTTAAGTAAAATAGGAATAATCCAGACAATGGAACACTGAGCAGCCATTACAAATAAAAGCATATAATTATATATGAGTACATTAACATGAAATGATGTTAAAAATGTATTATCGAGTATGCAAACATAAGAGTATGTATCATACAATCTCATTACAAGAATATAAAACTTCAAATGGTTATTTACATAAAGAAGCTCTGAACAGAAACCCAAATAACAGTGGTTATTACTAGGAAATTGGGTATTTTTAAAAATTATCAGAATTACTAATTTTTTATTTCTAAAATAAATATCTATAGTCTAATAAAATAATAAAATGAGAAAAATGTATTTAATATTGGCTTTAAGAAGTTTTTAAAATTCTAGTCTGAGAAGGAATGCTTTAGATCATTCTCTACTAAAGTCTGTGCAAATGAAGAAAGTTAGGTTTCTTTAGGGTATGGATAACCCTGAGTAATTCCTCAAAAGAATTAATATTATGAACAAAAATCAGAAAAAAACGAAGTTTGTACAAAATAAATATGGATGTTCAAATATTTGCTACTCTTCACTATAATGAAAAAAAATCTCAGCCAAGAGCTGCTTGTGAAAAACAGAAACTGGAGTTGGGGATGCCCAAGAAAACTTCAGCACGTTATCAAAAATAAAAGCATGTATCACATGTTACACCACCCAGATTTAAAAATAGAAGTAATGAAAAAAAATCTCAGCCAAGAGCTGCTTGTGAAAAACAGAAACTGGAGTTGGGGATGCCCAAGAAAACTTCGGCACGTTATCAAAAATAAAAGCATGTATCACATGTTACACCACCCAGATTTAAAAATAGAAGTTATAAGTCTAGAGTTATAGTCACGGTCAAAGCCAAGCAGAAATTAAGGACCTAGTGGCACTAAACACAGGTTTTCAGACTAATCTTATCTGTTCCTACAGAACATTTCTTTCCTCTAAAGGTTTTTATATGTATGTATAGAATTATCTTAAACAAGCAGAAACTAAGGTTTAGACAGACCAATAGGCCATATCAATAGTAATTAGAGGAATCGATACATGAAATCCGTAAGTCTGACTCCCAAACCTGTGTTCTTTACACTTATCTTGTTGTGGCATCAACAGAACTTTACTGTCTGTCTCACCTTTGACAGTGAAAACACTAGCCAATAAATGGATCTCTCCAGGGCTGTCAATACAGGAGACAGATGTGAGCAGAATAAGAATTTAAATCTGCATCCAAAATCAGAAAAGAGGAGGAAGAGTTCTGAAGTGAGAAATCCCTGGCCTCCTCATTGTCCTCTTCTACATCCTTTCAGGAACACCCACACACTGGTGATTTATGCCCAGAAGTTTATTAGCACATTTCAATATCTCCCTAGTTTTTGCCAGGCCAAATGCATATGGTGACTAGATTCATTTGCTAGAATGACGTAACAATATGCCACAGACTTGTAGGCTATATCCGCAGAAATTAATTTTGTTACAGTTCTGGAAGCTAGAAGTCAGAAATCGAAGTGCTGGGCAGGTTTGGTTTCTTCTGAAGCCTCTCTCCTTGGTTTGTAGATGGTCACCTTCTTCCTGTATATACACACTATTTTCCTTCTGTGCTGGTCTGTGTCCTAGTCTAGAGTTCTTATAAGGACACTAGTCATATTGGATTAGTGCCAATCTTAATAACTGGATTTTAATTTGATTACCTCTTTAAAGGTCCTATCCAAACATAGTCATGTACTGAGGTACGGGGGTAAGAGTTTCAGCATACAAATTTGGATAGTACACAACTCAGCTCATAATTTTCATGATCTGGTCCTCCAAAATTCATGTTCTTGTTTCACATAAAATGCATTTACCCTATCACAACAGCCCCCAAATTTTTAACGTATTCCAAAAGGGAGAAATTGGAAAAAAGAAAGGTTCACAGGTTTCAAGCATGTCTGAAACCCAGCAGGGCAAATTATATTATTAGATAAGGCCTGAGAATAATCCTCTTTGGCTTGATGTTCTGTTCTCTAGGCTGCTGTACTTTCTGGGCTCACTGGATGGTGGCCCATCACCCCCTCAGATGGAGGAGGAAGCTCTACTTCTAAGGCTCTGGGCATCAGCCTTGTTCTCAAGGCCCTGGGTTGAAGCTCCAACCTCTTGGTCCTGGAGGTTGGCCCTGGTGCTGTGGTTATGCAATGAGGCTACGCGTGTATATGCATTTCAGTGGTAAGGGAGGGAGGGTGGCTACAAATATCTCTTCAGTATTGGAGGGTGAAATGTACTGTGGGTATTGCTGGGAAGTAATGCTGTGGAGATAGGTCTATGTTATAAAGAAACTTAAATCCAATATAAATGAAAAGTCTAATCCTAGGGAGAAGTCTTAGAAGTAGAAAAGCATGGTCAACTTACTATTAAGTTCAATAATTCTTCAAAGTATTAATAATTTCTACATCTTACAATACAAATTATTTAACAACACAAACATTGTCAAAATAACACATTATTTGTTTCAATATGGTTTTAACATTATTCAGTATATCTACTTCAATAAATGTCAAAACTCCCGCCAAATAAATGTGAAAAAATGAAAACAACTAGATGTTATTCTATTTTCTATGCATCTCTTTGGAGTTTTCTTTTTCCTCCACACCTAGTAATAAGTGAAAATGGTCATCAAGAGACAAAAGTGAATGCTTTCAAAGAACAAATCCGTTTCTAAAATTGAAGGATACAGTAATAAAATTTCTATGTGGAAAAAACTGTCACCTTCATAGATCTGAATACTATATAGACCTTCCAAATGTGTATAAGTTCTGCACAATTCAAATGGTTTTTCACTCTATGAAGAAAAGAAAAATGTACTACCGGCGAAATTAAAGCAAGCACTATATTGTATCTTTTAAAGCAATTTCTGTTTCCTGTAAAAGCTTTCCGATGAAAGAGTGCACACTGACTTTTCATTAAAGATACATGACATGACCACTACCAATTGTGATCTGAGGCTAAAAAGTTTGTTTCCAAAAATCTCCCCTTGTAAGGATAAGTGACCACTAGAAAGATAGTCTGAGAACTTAATATTCCTTTACCCCAACTATTTTATATTGCACATGATAACGGACACTTTATATTAAATTTTATCTGTATTTATTTACATTTTAGTACCATATGAATTATAAATATTCTAGAGAAAACCAGGAAAACTTTTCTGTATTCTAAAAATTTCAGATCTAAGAAACATGGGCATGAAATCTGTGTCTGGACTATCTCTCTATCCTTCACGGTACCTAACAGTGAGCCTTTAATAGTAAAAAAAGTAGTCCTCTTGAATACTTAAGTCTTCCTTGTCATAAAAATATTTTCCCTAGGTCCTATTTATCATTTTTCCTTCATTGAATTCATAGCCAAAAATTCAGAAAGGAATCTACATTTTCCCTTACTTTCTCACCTTTGAATTAACCAATTATAGTCTGGTTTCTGTCAATATAGGGCTTTCAAAACATCTCAATAGCTACCTAAATGTAAAATCCAACGAACCATTTATGATGCTTATCCTCTTTGAATTGTCTGGAGTTGATATTCTTTACATGCTCCACTTTTTTGACTTGAAGGAATCTACTCTTTAATAAATCTCCTCCAATTTCTATTTCTTCTCATTTACTTTTTCCTCCTCAGACGGTATCAAACATTGGTATTTCCCAGGGTTCCAACCTTTATTCTCTACTCTTCTCTCTATAAGCACATGCTTGTGTCATGGCATAAAATGTACCTCATAGACTGACCCCAATATATCTCTTTAGCTTTCTCTCCTGTCGTTGTGCCAAACAGCCTGCTTTTAATCTTCAGCAACACTTACCTTTTACTTTCAGACCTAATTTCCCTTGACTGTGCTATTTTCTCTTTTAAAAAAAAAGATTTCTAACTATTCTCCCCTGTGAAACTACTATGCTTTTTTTTTTTTCCAAAATACTGTAAAAATGTCACTTTGTCTATAAAGCCTTCCACTCTCCCACCAGGAATCAT
>NW_007728054.1:135661-136702 GCF_000696425.1 Galeopterus variegatus | reverse complement strand
CTAAATCAGTTTTAGCCATTACTTATTCTCCTTCTAAGCTTACATAAGGTGTCACTCATCATAGATAATAAATATTGTATTAATGGATGAATGAATGAATGATAACAGAACATAATTATTCTATATTTCTTTTATGGCTTAAGTGTTTGAGGGAAGTAAGTATTACTACTATTGTCAAAATAAATTTTAGGGTGCAGAAAATGAAGGTACAGATAACATTTCCATAACGTCAAATGCAGATATAGAGACATAGGTACATGTATTGAAGTATAATTCTTTACTCCATAAATATGTACAATCAATACATTTCAACTAAAAAATAAATTCCTTTAGAAAAAGTAAGTGATATTTTCTCTAATCCCCTCCAACTAACATATCTTTCCTGGATGGATATACCAGAAGCTACTTATCATTTTAAAATCCTGTCACTTTGATGATACCTTGTAGGAATGAAAAGTGGAAGACAACTTTATTGTGGTCTGCTATGCTCATGAGAGACTTTTATTCAGGTGACACAGGGGCATTCTCTGGACAGACAGTCACCCTGAGATCTGTTTGTGGGGAGGGGGCAGAATGTCGCTTAGGAACAGTGAGATAGGGGCTGGATAAATAAAGACTGGGATTCAAAGCAGGCATACTGGTGTTCTAAAAATGAACTTAAAATAAGCACCTAGATCGTTTTTTGTCCAAGCATCACCTGGATTTACTAATTCTGAACTATCAATGAGTCTATTTTTCCCTCCAGCTGCAGTTCCTGGGTTTAGGCCCTCATCACTTTTCACTGGAAGTGCTGCCAAACCTTTTGATATGGGGTCCCTGCAGCTGATCTCGACAGCTTTCCTCTACATGCCAACAAACACCACTTCAAACCCAAACTCCTTCAGCTCAAGCTTTTGCCTCAAATCCTTAGGAACTCATTATGAACAAAATAATAGAGTTTTGGTAATAAAATACCTGAATTTTAATACAATTTTGCTTTAAAACCATTGCTTGGTACTCTGAGATCACCACCAGGGTGGCTATTATGAAGGGCCAATCAGG
>NW_007728054.1:128099-134990 GCF_000696425.1 Galeopterus variegatus | reverse complement strand
CTTGAAATACAAAGTCAGTTACTTAATAAAAATCCTCATTCCAAATAGTATCTAATACAATAATGCCATCTTAAAACACCTATTTTTGTACTACTCTAATTAAAAGCTACTATTCTAGCAGCTTGAAATACAAAGTCAGTTACTTAATAAAAATCCTCATTCCAAATAGTATCTAATACAATCATGCCATCTTAAAACACCTATTTTTGTACTACTCTAATTAAAAGCTACTATTCTAGCATTTTTTTTTTTTATTAGACAGTTCCACAAGCTATTTTATTCCCTCTGTTGTATTTCTGGACACTCTAGCAGTCTGTGGTGCACACACGTATCGGTGAGTGAAGCAAAGGTTAAGCATATATGACAAAGATGAGCTCCGAGATTAAGTATACACTGTGAAATGCATGTGGATGTTCATGATTTAAACCAATGAACTGTGGCCTGAAATGATGTCACACAAAGCGCAGCAGTAAGTGGAAGGTTAAACCTACTTGCATCTCGGCTCATTAAACGCAGTTAAAGTGCAAATCCCCTCATTCTGACAGTAGTGATCACAAGGGTTCTCTTTCTGGTCACAGCGCTGACTTTTAAACCCCACAGAGCATCTGCAGAATTTCAGTAAAATACAGCTAAATAAAGCGTCTGACTTTTTTTTTTTTGCCAAATATGTTTCAAATTTATTTTATACAGAGATAGTAACATAAATGAAAAAATTCTTAGGTACGCTCACTTCTCTCTCATACACACTCATCACACGCTACTCTGACAAGGTGGGGAACGGGATGCAGACGTGGATTATACATGGGTGTCATCCTTCTGGTCAAACAGTGATAAAACAAAACTCAAAAAGTGACCACATAAGCTGATGGTTTTACTTCAAGTTACCCACTCTGGACAATCAGATTATTGAGAGAGGAAAATATTAAATTCCAGATTTTCGTAGGAGCACTAAGAATATCCAATACTTTTCCAAGATGTTCAGAAACCCAGACTTGAGTTAATGTATTCCAAAGGAGCCAGGGGCTTAAAAGGTTTACATAATACAACACTCTAAGCCTGATACAAACATCAAATAGCATTATACATTTGAAAATATATTACAAGTTCTTTTGAAGAGAATGGCCTTAAGTACCAAAGGATTCATAAAAGATGATTATCTCTGGGCTTCACATATCTGAATAAGTTCAATAAAATGAGAACAATTTTCGCTGGCATTTGGCATTTCCAAGTTCAAAGATCTATGGATGTCTGAGACGGTATGATGCTAAGAACTAAATGAGCTCTTCCTCATGAAATAATTTGCAAATTGATGAAGGAGATTCTGTAGCACATGATCCAATGAGCACATACTTGACCAGAGATGTTCATGAAACACTCATTTAAAATGTGTTACCCCATTAAAAAGACCAATAAAACAGGAATTACATGTGCACACAAAGCCCTATTATCAAATGCCCACAAGGTTATAAAATACTCACAGACACACAGGTACATTTGTCTCAGGGTCCAGCTGGCACGTGCCACCATTGTAACAATAGCCATCACATAACTGACAGCTAGAGGCAATCTTTCCATTAGTGCAGCTGCAGCAACAAAGAAAAGAACAATTCCATTGTTACCTGCATTATTATTGTTGAAAGCTGACACAAACCCTCTGCATATGAGAATATTCATCATATAGGAGGTAATGGAGTGGCTGCTAAAAGTAAGTTTGCAGAAAGACAGACTGGTTGGAGGCAAAAGCTTTTATTTATTTCTCATCAGAATGATAACATAAAATTTTTCTTTTGGTAATTTTCAAATTGTCAACCCATTCGCTTGATATAATAACTTAATATAGCTAGATATATGTGTGAAAAAACATACTCTCATGTCTATCACTTACACTTCAGGGAGACATTAACATCAGTATCTTATTTCTTTTTCATGTAACTAGGGTTTGGTGACATCTCTGTGAATTATAAAACTATGATCAAATATTACGGAAGAAAATATTTCAGCTTTTCCTTCCAAACTGGTAAATCTGGTCCAAAAAAATGTTTGGAGTTTTAGATCCCACATTTTATAATAAAGTGCAGGGTTATCCTATAGACATTTTTATCCCACTGTTTCTCTTTGAATATGTATTGTAATTAATGTCAAACTTTTTATTTTAACAGAAAAAAAAACATGGAGCAGTTCACTGAAAAAAATAAATGGTAATGTTATAGGATCAATGTGAAATATGGCAACAAAGTAATGAGGCGGCTTTCTTAAAAAACTTACCAAAATGATTTTAATTTACAGTCACATTGCATGTCTGGGATAAGAATAAATACTCTGGCTATTGCTACACTAGAAAAATGAACATAATAAAAATGGGAAAAATATGAAAATTTTTTACTTGCTCTGTTACATTTTTAAATAAACAAACAATTGGATTGGACAGTGAAAAATGTTAGGGGGTGTGAAGAAAAGTTCATCAACATTTCAAATTATTGAGGGACCTCCTCTTTAGGAAGTGTGGAAACAGAACCATACAGCCTTGGTGTGAATATCAGATTTACAATAGGTTACGCTGGTAATTCTGGTTATGAGATCATGTTGGTATTAGGTGCTATGAAGCAATCTATTGTATCACAATAAACCTGCACATAACTTTGACAAAGATATCAGGCTGCAATATCCTTGACTGATCATTTTGATCTCCATGATGGATGTCTATTGCAGTGCATCCATCAAAGGGTAATTCCCAATGGCAGGTAAGATGCTGAAAATAATTGGTTAGCAATCCTGTAGTTCATTTATTCTGTGCATATTTATTTGACCTCATGTGTGTTGTGTGGCTGCTGGAAACTCACTGAGCTGCTTCTAACATTCAGAGGAGTTTAATTTTGAGATGTTTCTGAAGAGTCTGCATTTTAAAATCACGTTTCTTTTTAAGATGTATGGGAGCACTGAGTTTACTATAAATGAGATGTTAAACAGAGATATGTGAAAATGCAAGCAGACATGAGGAAGGGGAGGGTGGTCTAAAGTTTCTAAGATTGAACAAAGAGAACCCCATTCTTTATAACCTATCTAGGCATCCTATTGCATATATTTGCATATATTGCATATATTAAATGCAAAGTGAGTCAAGTACACAGTCAGTGGTGTTGGTTTCTTGTATGTTAAATGGGTCTAAGGGATTTTTTCTTGCCCCCCTGCCCAGCCTCTTTGAAAATCAAAAGAGCAAAAAGTTATAGTTTCTTGTTCTATCAGAGAGACAACGTCAAAGGGGAAAATTAGTTCATTATACATTAAAGGATTTTCTACAAAAAAGATAACAGTGTACCAAACCTCATCATCTAAAAGAGAAAAAAAAATCTAATTGGTTGCCTTTAAACTTCTGCTTTCAACAGTTATAAAAGATGTTGCTTGCTTCTTTTTCCTTCTAAAGGTTTTGTATGAATCCTAAATTGAAGACAGAAGTTTGTAGATATTTTAAATGTGAAATACAAATTATCTAAATCATTGTAATGCATCAAAGAGTACAGCTTGTACTTTAATGTAAGTTTTCATAATAATTTCTTTTTTTAGAGGCACTCATGACACACACACACATACACACACACACGTGCATATGTACACACACACAGTCCATGATATATCACTTCCCAAAGTTAATTGCTAATTATCCAGTACACACAAAGAATTCCCGTGACAATTCATATCAGAAGGGTATTATTTAAGCTACTTAAGATTATGATCAAGTCTCTCTTCACCAATATTTACTTTCCAGAAGAGAGAAAAATATGTAATTAGCTCTGTTTTAAAAACTAAACTCATTATACTTGACAGAGTACCTATTCTAGTTGACAGTTCATAGGCTATGTATTAGAAACACAACTGCCTATTTGTAAGAACAAGTATAAATTGTGGCTTGAATTTTCCTATTAAGTAAAAAATATTCACTTTAACTCTGTTGTGATTTATTTTAGTATCTATTCTTTACGTATGAGAGAAATTCCAAAACCACTGTAAATTTTATTTTAAGGCTGAGTTGAAAAGTATCACAGAAATAAAAACAAACTTTAATCACCGAATATGTTTCAGAATATCCAAAGAATTCTGTTTGTGTTGTCATTGTCATGTTCAAATGTTACATAGCCTATCTAAGTCAAATATTATTATACTACTATTTTTAAAGTTCCACCATCTACTCATTGTTAGCAATTGTTATTTATCAATCTTACATATACATCTTTAAAAAAAGATCTATTAAAAGACAAGAACTGTATTGTTGGATCTGTAGAGCCTGCTCAAATTATAAGGTTCTGGTGTTTCTAGATTTTCCCTGCACAGCAGGCAGTACTGAGGGACCGTAAGAGTCCTGTCTTTCCTTCCTTACATGAAACTTCCTTATATAATTGGAACAGGGTGCATGCCTCTGCATGAGCTTTTCCAAGGTAAAATGGGGATGAAACTTTGGTTTACAGCCCTTCTTAGATGATAACTCGTGATTCCCTGGGCAAGTAGAAATAAGGTTTTAAAGAAGATTCTAAAGTTCATTCTGATATGGTGCCCTGGACATGAAGAAAAATGTATGCCCACTAATTGAAATAAAGTTCCTTCATATTATAGTTTCATCACAAAGACTGATGAGCTTAATGAGTAAACATGGTTTTGGTAGTTCATATGAAATGCGTTTCGCTTTAATGTACTTACCAAAGGAACATATTAGTCATATTTTCAATTACTGAAAAAATAATATGCTTTCAAATGATCCAGTTTTCAGGTTTGAGCAAATGTCATTCATAATCATAACACAAATCATATTTAAAGTAAATTGTAAAGTGAGAGTAAATAAAAAAGGAAAAATGTTGATGCTTTCTGCAGTAAAATTTTATTGGGCGTTGTCTGACAGAAAAACATAACTCATCTGGCACCCTCAGAGAACATTCAGTGGAAGCCGGGGCACGAACACTTTATGGCATGCTTTTCTATCTCATGTTGTCATTTATTATACTCCCAAGCAAGGCAAGTGATAGAGTCCAGTCCTTTATAAGCCCTTTTTTTAAAAGGCTGCTAAAAGAAGTTTGGAGGGAGGATTGATCTCTAACCTCAGTGGCACAAACTTGTTTCACAATAGTACTACTATCATGCAGTACATGCCACATGGCATTTTGCTTTAGCTGAGATGTTCTGTTTTCCATTCACTTAATCTTAAAGTCAGAGGGCAAAGGCAAGGTATCGGAAGTCTAATGTGGACATTTTTGCTGTAGTTGCTTCCCAGAACACATTATTCCTTCTATTTATTTTGGACTATAATGTTTCAAAGTCAGATAAAGAAAAAAGATTACTGTTTATTTCCACTAGACAGGTCTTTTGCTCCCCCCTCAAAAGATCAATTTGCAACAATAGAAAAGTAAAAATGCTGATTGTCAATAATAATGATAAGACAATTAAAAGCCTGAGCTATTCTAATTGAACAATATTGTGCATTGCTTTTTGAAAGTATGTTGTATTTCACTATTTCTGATTACTCTTGAATATTCTATATAGGAAAAGATCTGACCATGTCATTACATGATGGGTTTTCATGTTCCCCAGATATTCATAACAAGTGGTGAATAAGTTTGGGTTTAATTGAAATGAATTGAACTTCATCTTTAGCCCTAAATAAAATGCAATAGTCACCATACAGAATTTAAGATTAAAAATAGTTAACATCATTCTCACAGTCTATTGCTTAACTGCAATATCCTTTGGGTTTCAAATGCTTTTATTAATTAGGCTAAATGTCCACTTACTTGCAAAATATATCTTCACTGTCTTTGTTTATAATGCAGTGCCCCCCATGGCACCTTACACATTTGTCAACCTCACATTTTGGTCCTTCGTAGCGTATTGGACATACACATTCAACACTTCCATCATCTCCAATGGTACATGATTCAGAATTCACACAATAGTGGTGACACACATCTAGAAAGAACGCACAGCAGAAAAATGAAATTATAAGATGTTTTTCTTCAGTTACAATAAATGTTAACATTTCATTTAATATTTAAAAGTGGTTGATCAACATGTAGATTAATTTACAAAAGCAGCTTGTGATTACATGAAAATACAATTCTCTAATAATGCTATTGAATCCCGTTTTTTTTTTTTTTTTTGCCTGAGTTATGCATCTTCTCATCTGGCTAAAAGGGAAGCATTGTATCAATACAATGCTAGCTGAAAATTATTTTTGGTTCTTAATTTCAAAGCTTAAGTAAACAAGTTTCTAAGCTTTCCTTCCAATGAAAAATATAAATATAATTTGAAATGAGCAAAAATTCTCAATATTTCTCAAGATGTCATTCATCGTTGCTCCTCTGCACACTTGTTTACATGCAGAGAACAGTGTAATGTGTGGTGAGTTGAGGATTTTTACCTCTGCACCAGTCCTTGGTGCTGTGCACAGGGGCCAGAACAAGCCCAGGTATGTTCTAAATGCCTAGCAGATGAGCAAACCATGAGGTATGCCTCTCATGGAACTTCGAGAACAAAGCACACGGGAAACTAGCTGATCCATCATGGGTGGGTAGTGAAAGAAATCTAGGTATCATTCTCCTCCAAGGTAAGAGATTCCCATCAGTCACTGGGGAAACCTCCATGTAATATGAATCCCTTGCTTGGAAAGACTTTTTTTTTTTCAACTACAAAGAAGACTTCCTCCAAATATTTCTATACCTCTTGAACATGCATAAAACAAAGTCCATTTAATAATAAAATAAACACTCTAACTTTAGAATTAGACCTCCTACTTCAGCTTTTTGAAATGAAGCCAGGTCTATATGTGTGTTTATATATAAATATATTATAATTTACCACACTTAAAATATTGAAATTCATAATACAAATAGTCTTAAGCAAAATAATTGA
>NW_007728054.1:125085-127497 GCF_000696425.1 Galeopterus variegatus | reverse complement strand
AATTTACCACACTTAAAATATTGAAATTCATAATACAAATAGTCTTAAGCAAAATAATTGATCAAATTAATCCTAGGATTTGTGTTTTAGAAGCTGCAATTTCCTTTTAGCTATCTTATTGTGAAGCAATGTTAAATAAGATTAGCTGAGATAAAAATCACAATTTATAAACTTTAACCTGCTGTGTGACAATTACAGTGGCTGAGGAAAATTAAAACATAGTTTATAATTCTCATGTTTGTATGTTTATCTAGCCCTTTATTAAATCAGACAGAAATTAAATTTATTGACAGGCTTGCTTCATATTTATGGAAATTTATTTTAAGCATTTTTATGCTTGCTGTTGCATTATGCCAGGCACCTTCATTGAGATTCAATGTTTAAGCCTATTAACATAAGTTTTGGCTATATTTAAGAAAAGTAGCACTTTCTAAAGGTGAGAGACTTGGAGATCTAAAAATTAAGTCATTTTTAGTAACTTCCATCCATTATGGTGTGAGTTTGTAGTTGTTCTAAGCTTGGCAGGTATAATGTACAAAACATAAATTCTATATTTATTTATGAGGACTGTATTAACAACAGCCTATGTGATCATCTGATGCAACCTTCTGTTTAATGCAGAAATATCTGAAGAAAGACCATTAGACAGTTTGCTAGGTACCTCTTAATGGTAAAAACTCTTTTAATATTGCCTCCACCTGCTTTAAATTTCATCTGTTGGTTCTGGTTTAGCTGTCTGATGGGAGTTAGAGGTCTGCCAATGTATCTTTCCAAGATCTTGTGTCATCATTCAGAGGGTGCCATGGTGGATAATACATCAGAGTCATACAGGAGACTTATTAGCAGATGCAAATTCTAGTGCCTTTCCTCGCCGCCCACCCTTGGATTATAATTCATAGGTCTGAAATGGGGCCAAGGTGATGCCCATAGGATCTTGAGAACATAATGAATAATGATCTGGAGAGAATTTTACTAGTTGACAAAGGACTACACTGTCTAATAGCTGTAAATGGATTTGATTTGACCAAAATAGTTTATTTCTCAGCTAACACTGAGGCTCCTAATTAAAATGTAATTTTTTAAATCTAAAATTTGGAACCACTTTGTTTTATTACCATACCTCTGAGAAGACCTGAGAAACTAGAAAAAAATTGGGTTAGTATCCTAAAGGTTGATGACTGCCCAGTATCACACTGCAGCAAAGATTAGTGTGCACATAACCCAGAGTGCTAAAAGGCAAAGTTAGAAACTTATCCACAGTATGCTAATTATAAGCAATTTTGATGCATAAATTATATCTGTCTTAGATTAAGAATAAAAATATGTGAAAATGTTCACAACTCATTAGCAATCAAGGAAATACAAATTAACAGTTCAATTAAATATCATTACTGACCCACCAAACTGACAATAAAACAATAGCAGAAACTTTCATCCAATACTTGTGGGAGTAAATATTGGTTCAACCAAACTAAAAAATGGTTGGCAGTATATACTAAAATTCAACATACCTACACCTTATGACCTAGCACTTCCACTCATGGTATACACCCAAGAGAAAAGCATGCACATGTGCACCAAAAACATATACATAATATGTATACCACCCTTTTTAGAAATAGCCCCGAACTGAAAATAATACAAACGTCTATCACAAGAAGAACGAATAAACTGGTTTGCTCGTACAATGAAATAAACACATGCATACACATACACACACACTGCAGCTATATAAGCAACAATATGAACGAATCTCACAAAACTAATATCGACAGAAAAAATCTGGACACAGAAAATACAAAAAAATACATACTATATATTTTTTTCACTTATATAAAGATCAAAAGGCAGAACTAATCTGTGGTTTTAGGAGTCAAGATGAAGTTATCATTGGGGAGAAGGGAAGGGATAATGATGAAGAACTTTAGGAAATAGGTACGATCATGGGAATGTTTTTTCTTGACCTGATTGTTGTTTTATACTGGTGGGCACACTTGGTGATAATTTAGTGAACTATAATACTTGTGGTTTTAAACTTTTCTGTATATATTATACTTCACTGAAAATAGTGGTTTTTGTTTGTTTGTTTTAACCTAAAGGTATATGAACTACATTAAAATGTTTTAGAAATTCTAATTTATTAGGCTTAACTAGTTTTTCTTTTTATAGACACAATTTTAAAAAATAATTCATAGTCCATTTTTTATGGAAAGAAAAGAAACAGCTTTAAAGAAAATTTAATACTTTCAATATTTTTTCATATCATGTCAGATACACATTACTCAGTGCAGTTGACTGACCTCATGGCATAAAAATGGAATTCAAAGAATACAAAAGAAATGTATGCTTATGATAAAATTGTGAAATAATCAGATATTAGAATTTACACTTTAGTAAATAATTCTAAATTGC
>NW_007728054.1:123038-124292 GCF_000696425.1 Galeopterus variegatus | reverse complement strand
TTTTCAGCATATAGAAGGTGCTAAGTATGTTTGACTGGATTGTTTTCTGCACTCCTGTTAGGGTTGTACTGACTATCCTTTGATTGCATATTTAATATCTTTGTCCCTTTCCATTTCTCCTCCCTCCCTCTCTCTCTCCCTCCCTTCTTTCCTTCCTTTCTTCTTTATTTCTTTTGCTTTAAAGTCTTCCCTGTTTACTCATTTTCAACTCCAAAGCTCCTGAAAAAAGGAGAAAGCAGATCTTACTTAATAGGTGACTTTAGCATCTAATATTTATGTTATTACACAGCACTGGATACTTGCAAACTGGAAAGCAAAATAATCTGTTCAAGTGTTCTCTATTATTTCAAGCATTATCATCCATTTCTAAATTGGGTCATTCAACCAAAGTCCAAATTCTCTGAAATTATCTCAGTATCATAACTGCAGTGCTTAATAAGTCATAGGAATGGTACATTAATTTTTCTCTCTTTCCCTTCTTAGCTAAAAACCACTTTGAATTACAAGCATCTGTGTAAAACTATAAAAATACCTGCGGTATTTTCATCAGTGTCACCTCTGTATATACTCTCAAATAATTACTACACACTCATTTTTAAATTCTAAGTATCATTTCAGCTGTTTATCTAATAAATGGATTACTTCATTAACACTTCCCAACCCAGCAGAAATTGGTTTACTAATTTAGCAAAGGGTGACGAGAATAGCATTGATGAAATCTTTGGTGTGCGATCGCTCACTTTGGTTCTAAGGGTTCTGATCCTGACCCAATAAGCTCTGAAATGATCAGAGAAGCTTTGTAGTGACTGGAGAAACACTTTTCTTATCCCATAGCACTAAAAAATAGTTATAGAGGTTACCAATTTAAGCATCGAAAATGCTTTGAAGCCATTTTGAAAGTAGTCTTTCTATAAAAGACCGAAACACATTTTTTTAAAATAAAATAAATTGATAACTTATTAATGACTCATTTATCACTGAGTATTAATTATTTGTATGAACTCATCTTTGCAGTTTTATTGACTTCTAATTTTACTTTTTTATATTTCAGCTAAGTAAACTATTACTGATTATGAATCAGTAGACAAATCTAAATAAAAAACTTAATGATTCCTCCAAAGAAAGAAGGAGGCAGTTAGGGATGTAAGTGGCCGGTTAGCACTGAGGTGTGCAGCAAAGAGACTGCGTCTGCATTCTGACACGGATATACATACACCTGCTTTACACTTCCTCTCACATATAAACAACTATCTT
>NW_007728054.1:120421-121599 GCF_000696425.1 Galeopterus variegatus | reverse complement strand
CATGAAATTATATAAAAACACTTTATTCACAATATAAAAATTGTTATAACCTCTGCAGGGTAATTACACTAAGAACTACCTAGTAGCACCAAACACAAGCATGTAATCTAAAGGACAATGATGAATATATAATTACAGAGTATTCATATGGTAATTGGGTAGATAGTAACTGGAGAATAAGTGAACGGCTATTTTCTTATTTTCTTCAACAGAAATGAAGTAATTTTCAAGGGAGATCATAATTGTACTCTGTCTCTTTCTTTCTCTCTCAATTTTTCCTTTTCAAACAACCAGAAATACAAGAAAATACTTCTTCCTTTAATCTTTTCATAAGTAACAGGCTGCATAAGAATATGTGCATGTATGGGTATATACACAAGTTTATGAATATTCATGGAAGCCAGATATGTAAAAAATCTCTAACTGCATTTAACTTTTTCTAAATATTTCCTTCTATCGAAAAGTAATTGCCAAGACCATTTAGCTATTAACTCATATTTGCAACTAGGCTATTCACATTGACATAGCAAACTGTGAAATGCAAACAGAAAAAAAGAGAAAAAAACTAAAATAGTACTCACAATAATGGGGAATCTGGGGAGCCTTTAGTTGGTAATATGGGAGAACGGTTACACAAAAAAAACTAAATTATACAATTATGTGAATGTACACTGATTGTTCTACTTCACTGAATTTTGATCTGGCCTTTAAAAAGTAAGTTTTGTGAATTGGCTTTAAGATTCATAATTTAAGTAGGCATTTGATAATTTAAGACTGCACACACACACACCAACAATAAATTAAAAGTGAGATCAAATGACTTTCACAAAGACTAGGTAAATTCTAAAGTGCATATCCTCAGCATTCTATAACTGAGGTGCCAGTTTCAGTACAATTCATTTTCTACCTTCACTGTTATTTAATTGTGTCCCAGGAGCAGTAGGTTCTATGAATTCTGTTGACATACTCTCTGCAGACAGGTGTTTGTTTGGTTCCTTCCATGTATGAAATGAAGAAGAATTTCCAGGACAGCCAAAAATGGTAATTTATAAAGTTTTGATGAATACTTATATGAGCATGATATAATAAGGAAAAGAAACAAAAAACAAACAAATGAAAAATGGCCAGAATATGAGGAACTTGGAGACTAAGTGCAATCCTTCCTCATGCTAACATGT
>NW_007728054.1:119204-119533 GCF_000696425.1 Galeopterus variegatus | reverse complement strand
TTGAATATCTCTGCTGTTCTCTTTATTTTATGTGTATTAAATCTGAAAATGCCCCATTTCTGTGGATACCTTGGGCCTAAGCACCAGTCAGAATGTTGAAGGGCCCCACAGCAGCAACAGCAGCAGACCCAGGAAAGTCTGCATGATGTCACCACACCCTGTAATATCACAGGTCAGGGACACAGGACTCCCACACCTGAGCCAAAGGTTTACATTTCAGGTATCATTCTCAGCCTCCCATCCCAACCCAAGTTGGATATTTGTTTCTCTGAACATTGGTAATGGGTTCACAGCACTGGATTTTAATACTTGAGGAAAACACCTCAAGT
>NW_007728054.1:114402-118377 GCF_000696425.1 Galeopterus variegatus | reverse complement strand
CTGAACATTGGTAATGGGTTCACAGCACTGGATTTTAATACTTGAGGAAAACACCTCAAGTTTTTAGATCAATGTGTTCTATTCATTATCTGGCACAATCAACTTTGGGTCACTCCAGACAAATAAGAAACTCCAGCCAAGAAGTCACAAAGATATACCTACAGCATTACCATTGACTTACATATAATTTAGGATGAGAACAATTGGCAGGTCTTTTGGAAATGTGTTGAGATTCTTACACATGTTAACAAGAACCATTGTGGCCTTTCCTTCCCTTGAGATGCACAGCATCAAGTGAGAATCAGCTTTTCATACGGTATGATGGAGGCAAAAGACATAAAGTAACTTGTATGAATTTTCTTAGGATTTTATGATTGTTGCCTTTGAAGGATTAAATCAGGAAATAGAAAAACAGATTTAAGTAATATCAGTATTCTTTTTTACATTCCTCAAATGTTTTATACAGCCTAAGATCTCTTAATGATTAAACTTATTGCATTGTCCTAAATATATCTTCCAATTTCAGAGCTGAGTTTAATAAAGGAGGCAAACAGTAAATCCAGGTAGGCCAATTAAATATTCACCAGGGAAAAAATGTGTGCAGAAACTCTGATTAAAGCTGATAAATTTTCACCAGGAAAGCATGTCTAAGAAAGTTAGCATTTTCTAAGGTATTACTAAAAATAGTAATATATCCCAAATATTTTTATAGAAAATACTAGAAAATTTCAAATAATAAGATCCATTCTGAGAAAACAGTGTGATCTTTGAGTATTCAGGTAGAAAGGAAATGTATAACCCAGGAAGCCAAATTATCAAAAATTTTATTTGAGTGAGTGACAAATGAGGTGAGATTTAAAAAGTACCAGCGTTTAAATTTTCTGAAGAATGCTGTTGCAAAATGCATACTAACAGTGATGGCAACAATAATTTTAGAAATAGCCAGAAATTAACTCATTGAACTATCACAGCAATGTTTTTTCAGATATCAGAGAAACCTATATAATGTGTTCATAATTTTTGTTTATAAACATATTGTTGGTTGAATATTTCTTCTTTTTAAAGCAATCTAGCCAAAAAGATTTCAGAAAGTAATGTTTATAAAGTGGTAGATTGTCATTTGAGACTTGGGAGCAAGCTGAGTTGCAGATGACAGCTGAATATGGCTTATAGATGAGGTTAACTGAAACCCAGGTAAGTGGATATGCAGATAATAGCTGAAAAGAGAATGAGAATAAAGTGTGCACATATAGGAAGTATCTCTGTGACCATAAACAAGCCATTTGCCATATTTAGCTCCTAATTTCTCTAACAGGACCTTAAGTACATATCAAGCTTCAATTAATTTCAGCCTAATAAAATTTATTAACATCTACTGTGTTAATAATATCTACTGTGTTAAAATTGCCCATGCTTCCAGAGTGCTTAAACTTTGATAGAATCCTCAAGGCTAACATAGTTTTAAAAAATCAAGATCAATAAAAGATTTTAGTTGGCCAATATGTAGAACTAATTTTTTTTTAATGATAACTCAGAGCACAAAGTAACAAGTCATTTTTAGAAAATTGGAAAGATTTTCACCGAGAAATGGGAGGTGGCGAGTGCTGGATAGGAGATAATCATGGAAAAGATCATCTCAGATGGGAGCTTCATGAGCAAAGCTATTGTCATCATGTTGTAGCCTAACTGGACGGTAGAAAACATCTCACCTCATCATAGGGGGAGAATATGAGACTGCCCTATATACATACCCATACAGTTCCTGTGTGCATGATTTCCTCTTTCCCTCCTCTCCTCCCTGCCTCTTTCTCTCTCTTCCTTCCTTCCTTTTTCTTCTTCTTTTCTTCCTCGTTCTCTTCTCCCTTCTATCCTTCCATCATTACTTTTTTCCTTTTTTTCAAGCTACCTACTTCAAATCTAAATGCTAAAGTGATGATTTCTGATATACTCACAGATATCTTCCTTCTCGTTTTATTTCTATATGTTAAACTGCAGACAGATAACATGAGGGGAAGGATAGATCTCTGTGAGAGAGAGAGAGAATTTCTACACTGATGTGATAGCAAAAAGAAATATGCGAAGTGATCACTATTTAACCAGAGTTCACTAAAATATTGAGAAAGTCATCTTGAAAAGGTCACCTGGCAGAGAAACATATAGCAAAGTAAGTAAAATACTTTGGTATACCTTGGTCAGATGTGTGATTCCTTTTGGTCAGATGTGTAGTGATAAAACAGATTATTGATAAATAATAATCAGGTTCCCACTTTACTATGACTTTCTTAATAATTTAAAGGTTACAGAAAAGTCACTTTTATTTTATTGTTTAGGAGAATTTAACATTTAACATGATTCGAAGTATGCGTTCACTAACTGTAACTAATCTACAAAACAATTTAATCCAAGAAACTTTTTATTTAGAAAAACGATTCTCTGAAAACATCCTTATGAATGGTCTCAGTCTTAAGGAGGTAATATTCCATCATTACTCTTTTATGTATATAGAACACAAAAAGATACTGTAGCAAGAAACCATTTGCTACAGTAACTAATGCATTTTTGTTTTTGTGGCCCCTGGACCTTCCTCTCCCTTCAGACAGTAGTTAGGTTCTTAATTTACCCTATTTTACTTTTAATCATCTTTGTTCTTACCACTTACCATATAACATGTTTGCATATTCTTTATAAATAAAACTGTACAATAAGAGATGTTTCCTGTTTTATTCATGACTAAATACCAAGCTGCAGTGGCTGGTACATATAAGATACTCTATT
This sequence comes from Galeopterus variegatus, assembly GCF_000696425.1. Lineage (NCBI taxonomy): Eukaryota > Metazoa > Chordata > Mammalia > Dermoptera > Cynocephalidae > Galeopterus > Galeopterus variegatus. The sequence continues at coordinate 115,602 of NW_007728054.1, read as the reverse complement.
AATGTTTGTCAAATTAATGAATGAGCTCTGCCCCTTGGGAAGCAAGGAACTTCAGAAGACAGAGAATATTACTCATACAAAGCCAGTTATAAATCTGTATAAATATTGGATCAGTCAAGGCCAGTTTTTCCCACTTCTGAAATTAATTGAAGGCTGCCAAGAGATATATGTGTGTGTTCACATAAGGAGAGGAAAGAGGTAACTGAGAGAGGGAAATCAGATGGAAAGTAAAGACAAATGTGTCAAGTATCAACACGAGAGCCCTCAGGTATCTAGTGCCTGCATGAAACACACGCTTAGCGGCTGGATCAATGAACCAACTACTGGTCACTCCATGCATGCCATATGAATGAAAAATATGACCCGCCAAATTCCGAGAAATGTAGCATTCCACTTTTCAGCTTTCAGTAAGTTTCATTTTGTGGTCATAACCTAACCTGTGTGTTAAAGTAAACCTATTCAAGAAGCTATTTTCTTCACTGGACTGGTCTACTTACTTTCAACGACTCAATACAGAATTCCATTCTTAATTTATGAATCACTTCAGAAATTATAAATAAAGCAGCACATACCATATCCACGAATGCTACAAAATTAATAAATAGATTTTTGTTATCCAAATTACATAGTACCTAAATACAAGGGTACTTCAAAAAGTTCATGCAAAAATTGAATTAAAAGATAATACAAATCCTTTCATGAACTTTTTGAAAACCTCTCGTCTATATGACATAATACATACATTACGCATTATAGATATTCAAAATATCTATTAACATGAAAATTTTTTAAAAATTGCATTTGATTTTACAACTTACAAAGGACTTTTCTTATAGATTATCTCACTTGAAACTCACAATTCTGAGGAGCTATTAACTATTTTTTTTTACAAATCACATAACTGAGTTTCACCTGTGATGATGCAATTAATAACTTGAAAACCCAAAGTTGTAGAATACCATTTGCTAATCCACAAATTTTCACTTTAAACAGATTTACGTGATTTTGAAAGCATGTTTTAATTCTGTATCATTATCTCTAAAACTTAATATTTCTTACTCAAATTTGAATTTCAGTGTGATAGACTCCAGGAATTTCCCCAAAACTACTGAAATTATACTAAAAATACTTTATTTTATTTTTTATTTTTTTGGTCTTGACAATGGATCATTAAAAGGATCAGAACCCTACCACTACCTT
>NW_007728054.1:1596-114343 GCF_000696425.1 Galeopterus variegatus | reverse complement strand
TTTTAATTCTGTATCATTATCTCTAAAACTTAATATTTCTTACTCAAATTTGAATTTCAGTGTGATAGACTCCTGGAATTCCCCCAAAACTACTGAAATTATACTAAAAATACTTTATTTTATTTTTTATTTTTTTGGTCTTGACAATGGATCATTAAAAGGATCAGAACCCTACCACTACCTTCCAATGTAAGAAGCATTAAAATCTGAAGTTGAAAAATTCTAGCTTAATTCCTGTTCTTAATGGTCTGAAGGTGCCTTGGAAGTGACATTTGTTCTTGGCCTTACATGATAATCGAATAGTCAGTTAAGGTATCATTCATTATGATTCTATCCACATCGGTTTGTTTGTTTCTGCCACTAAGTTGCTTCATTTCTATCAATTTATTTTCAAGGAAAGCTTGCCCTCAGATCATCACTATAGATTTTCTAAGTTCTCAAAACTAACAGATAAAATGCAAATTATTTCATCAGATTGAAAATTAGATCATATTATTACCATTAATTTAGTCGAGGATCTTCAAATGGTATTGCAGGTATGAAAATTCAAATTTAGCCACCTGACCCATGGACTAATCTTCTAGTGCTATTCCAAACCAACTGACTTTCTATTCTCAGGGTGCCCCATACTGAAGATGTATCAGATTCTGTGAGGCAACTCCCAATAGATGGGCTTTTTCCCCTAACAGTTCTTTTTCATATAATTGAGTACTAATTGTGAAAAGTTGTTGGCTATTTCTAGCATTCCCTTTTTATTTAACTTTGCTCTTTATACTGTTACTTTGTTTGTTGGAAAACTTAATGAATTTAAAAAATATACATTTATTAAAATCAGATTTTTGATACTAATATTTCTGCATTCATGAGAATGAAATTGAATACAATACTTTATAGATCTGTTATTTCTGCTATATTCTTTATTTGACGGGTTATATAACCATAAGGTAAATTATAAATCTTCTCTCCTTTCTCTGGGCTTTTGCATCCTGGGACTTAGAAGCGATGAGTTTAAGATTTGGGGATTTTCTTTTACCTCAACAGCTGATGATGGAATACTGACTCATAATCTCTCTTGCTATTCTTATCAATAATCAGGATAAATACAAAATGTTTCTAGCAGTATAGTAACTACCAAAATAAATTTTACATTTTGTATAATACAGACTAATAACGCCAGTCCGCAGTGATGAAAATTTTTAGTTAAACGTGAAATTAATCATATTAATCTGACCTCATACTTAACACCTAGATCTAAATGCAAAATGCCATGCTTATTTATTTATTTTTTGATTTATACTTGAAACCCTTGTTCCAGAATAGCATGAAATGCAGCTATATTTATTCTTGAATAACTTACTTAAACAATATTTAATTTTACTTTTTCCATTATTTATCTCTCCTTCTCCTCTCTGGGCTGCTCAGTTAAAATTAATTTGCATTTCAGACCTCAGGATTTTATATTGCTATTAGAGTTGTGAAATGTTTTTACTCAGCACAACTAAAAACTGATGTTTTACCTCCCACTAATGGACCTTTAATTAGGCACAGTAATGAACCACTGTCATTCCTTCATTTATAGAGAGAAGATTTTGTATATGCAAGATACAATTCTGACAGAACACCAGGTCCACTGAACCTTGCCGACTCACATCTAATAGATCCTAAATTTATTACGCTTTTGTCAGCTGTTGGATTTGTCATTTTAATGACACTGCCCACAGAATTACTATGCTGCCAAAGAACGGTATCACCATACTTCAGGAATGTTTGCTGACATCTTGATCAACAACTCCTGGGGTCCAATTTTGACTATAATATCACTACTCCAAGACCTTGAAAGAGTTAGTTAACCTCTGTCTAAGAATTAATTGGTTAATTTTAGTAAGTGCTTTGCAGTAAAAGGTGGGAAGAGCTCTAACTGCTAATAGTGATAATAAAATTATAATGCAGTCTTTTATAAAGCATCAGGCTACCTCAGACTGTGATTCTATTAAGTTGCCAATTAAAATATAAGCTAACTAGACTTATTCTTTGGAAGAATAATTCTTTGGAAGAATAAGAATAAGATTTATTCTTTGGAAGAATCCAAATTGCTATAATGGTGGCCACATGATTTTTTTTAAACTTAGTTCAAAATGAATCTAAAGTGCTGATAATTCAATTAAAAAATAAAAACAGAGAAATTAAAAAAAAAGAATGCTGTTTTATGATAATGAACCAATTGGGAAGCAAGAGATGGAAGGAGCAAATACTGGTCCTAGATTAACCACACATTGATACCAGATGGCTGGACACTGATTAAATGTAGTTTTCATATATTAACTTGATTGTTCTTTTGTTAACTTTTCTTCAAACCACTTTCATTCATTTATTTATCTGTGCTATTATTGGTTCATATGTTTATTTGACAAATGCCATCATTGGATGTAGTTGCAAAGAGATCCCTGACAAATAGGAGGCTAATAATTAACAAATTGTACATAATTAACAAAAATGCTAGGTAAAAGTGATCAGAGTAAGAAGAGAGGTATAGAAATGGTGACTTGGAAATTCAGAGGAGGGAGAGATTAATTCAACCTGAGAGAGGATTTGAACAATTTCAAAAAGGAAGTAATGTTTAAGCTGGATGTAATCACAATGCCAGGGAAGTTGGCATTTATATGGAGAAGTGTGATCAGTGTGGTTTCACTAAAATATAAGAAAGGATGCAAATTTAGGATGAATAGTAGCGAAGGTCTTCATTATGTGGGATAGCAGATATGTTGGAAAGGCAATGTGAAAAGGGGCATTGGCTTAGAGGAATCTGTGTATGTCAAGAAGACGCTAGCCTAATATGAGAAGAATGAACTCAGAAAAGGAAACAATTTACAATCAAATCCCTTTTCTTGCTGCAGCAGAAGTGGCCCCACTGTAACATCAGAGGCAACACATTTAGTATGATGTTTGATTCTCAAATAAGCCAGTCCATACAGCTTGATTCTGTGCTGTTCCATGTACTTCCTACAATCACCAGAGACTTGGGCTGCTCTCTGCGAGGTCCTCAATAATATCAAACAATCTAAGGACCAAAATGTTAAGAAACTTTTAAGGGTGTGAACCCTGAAGTTGGATTTCCTGGATTTGAATTGTAGCTGTCACGATTATTAACTAGTTGATATTCAGAACACTCTTTATACCTCTTCATTATCCTCTTCTATAAATGAGAATGAAAACAGTACAGTACCTAGTTCATTAGCAGGATTAGATGAATTAGTAGAATTAATGTAAAAATTTAAAAATAAAGTAATTACAATAGTCCCTGGATGTAGAAAGTTCTCAATAAATATAATTTAGATAGAAAGCAACTTTTATTGTGAATAAAATGTATTACTATCACTCCTATTTTGAGGATAGCTAATAAAGCAAAGAGAGGAAGTGTGGAGATCAGTTAGTAATAATCTAGGCAAGAAATGCTGCTAGCTTGGATGAGGATCGTAAGAATGGAGGTGGTGACAGGTATTTAGATTCTGAATATATTTTAGAGGCAAAACTGCGAACGAAAACAAGGTATAACAGAAAGGGAGGAGTCATGAAAGATTTCAAGTTATTCTGGCTTGAGCAATGAGTGTTTCCCTTTAAAGAGATAGAAAAGACTATGGTAGAAGAATTTAGGGGTGAGAAAATCAGATTAATTTAGATTTAAGTCAAGCTGTCAAATAGACAATTAGGCATAAAAATCTGGAATTCAGAAAACAGGTTCAGCTGGAGATATAAATATAGAATTATTAATATTTGGATGGCATTAAAAACCATGCAATTGATTGAAATAATCTAGACAATGAATCTCAGCATTGGTCACATATATGAAATATGGGGAAGCTTTAAATAATACAGAAGCCTCAACACAGCCTAGTAAATCAAAATCTTTGTAGATGATGTTTTCGACACTGTATTTTATAAAAGCTGCTGAGCTCTTCTTAATGTGTGGAGTTTTTCAGGAATCACTGACTTAAGAAGTGAATATTATAGAGAAGAAAAGAAGTATGAGGACAGAGTTGTCACTCACTCCAGTGTTTAAAACTGGAAATAAAGATTTTATTTTCAGGGAGATAAAAAGGAACCAGCAAGGGACCCTGAGAAGAAGCAACCAGTAAAATGAGAATAAAAACTAGAGAGAGTGGTACCCATAAAGACAAGTGATTAATATACTTTAAGAAGGAAAGAGTGATTAATTGCTGATTGTAGAAATAAAATACGAATTAAGAATTGATCATTGGATATAGCAACAAGGAGGACATAAACAAAATTAATCAACTTGACTTTCACAAAAGATGTTTCAGCAGAACAGTGAAGACAAAAACTTGACAGAGGTAGAAAAATAAGAATAATAAAGTAGAAATAAAAAAAAAATAAGGGAAAAAAGAAAAATAGAAATAGAGGAATTGTAGAAAATAACAACACTTTAAAGTAATGGTAATGTTTAAAAAAGAGAAAGAGAAGGAGAGAGAGCAGGGAAGTAAGGTTGTGTGGGTACAAGGAAAGGTTTTTCCAGAAAGAACTTGGTAGAGCAGGAAATATTCATGAGGCAGGAGAAAGAGGGGTCAGCTGCAGGATGTATGTCTATGAATAGCTAAGAAGGTTCAGTGCATGAGTGGACGGGATAGAATTCGATGTAGCGTGGGGTTCCTAGTAATAAGAAGGAAGACATCTACAAGATATAGGATAAAGTAGCTTGGGAGATGTGGTAGTGAGAGTTTGTGACAGCCATCTTAAGATGGCTTCTGTTTGTATCAGTTAAATAGGAAGCAAGTTTCTCAATTAAGAGTGAAGTTGGGGAGCCGGTATTGAAGTTTTGAGGAGACAGAAGAATGTGACACAGAAATCTAGGAGAATAGTAGAGTCAATGTATTAGTAAAACACATTAGAAGCCATAGTAAATGCCCATTGAGATTAGTGATAAAATGTCACAGAAGACCAGCCAGCATGACTGTGTGACTTTCTTCAGCTGTACTCAGCTATGGAGTGCCAATTCAGGAGAGATGGAGAATTGGACACAACCATGGTCATGGTTTGCCAGGAAAGTACAATAGGTGGGAGGAGGGAGCAAGGTTGTTGATGGTATAGACAAGAAAATTGTTATAATAGGCCAAGGAATCTATGCTGCGGGAGGAAGAGAAAGAAAATCTTTAAAATAAGAGCAGGATGAAGAATAATGTAAATAATTGTTGGAACTGGAGTGACAGAGGGACTGAACCTCAGAGATAGGGGGTGGCTGAAATTAAGATAATGGAGGGAATATAGACAAAGGTAATAAGATTATTTAATGTAAACATCAAGCATGCTGATGAGCTGGATTCTGGATGTTGCTTTTACTTACAGTACTGACATCTGTCTCCAGTGTATTCAGGGTGGCAGTGGCAGTGAGGCTGGTTCCCAGCAGTTACAGTGCAGGTCCCTCCATTCTGACAAAAATCCTCACAGACGGTCTTACCACAGTTTGGTCCAGTGAATCCCAGTGCACATCTGCAGGTTGGTCTCCCTATTGGAAGTAATAATAATAATATTATAAAAATCAAATTATTAGACTGGAATGGTTTATGTCACTGGATAGGAATTGGAAAACCAGGTTTCTGGTCAAGGTCTGTCCACTTTTTATTCTGTAACTTTAGCCTGTAACACGACTTCTTGAGTCTCAGTTTACTCATATGTCCAATGAAGCCTAGATTAGAAGATATCTAATGTTCAATTAGGTCAAATAATCAGAGATCATTTTATGAATAATTACATTTGCACGCATGTATTGTGTGCTTAAACTGCTTGTTCTCTGCATGTCTCTTTTCATGTCCACTTTGCTTTTCCAATTACTTTTGCCTGCTCTTATGGTAATACAGACTGTATTTCCATTAGAATATAAAATATAGATGATCATATTTTCCAGTGTTCAATCATCATCTACCAACCATTCCTAAATCTATGTAAAGCAATGGTTTGCACTTATTATAAGTAAATATTTTAATAAGTTTAAAGTAGCCATGTCATCTATAATAATTAGATTGAGTAACATTAGCTATTTTATTTGATTTAAATACACATACTATGTTTAGAACATAAGTGCTTATAAAATCTTATTTTGTCTAATTTTGATATTTTTATTCATGATAAGGGACTGTTACTTGTAGTCTAGTAAATAGGAAGATGATTTAAAAGTTTAATGTGAACAGCACATAATAGCAAATCTGACAGATCATTTTTTAATTTTTATTTATTTGTTTATTTTTAATTGAAACATAATTGATTATACATATTCATGGATGACAGAGTTGACTATCAGTATTTGCATACAATATGTGATGATAAAACTAAGAATTGTTAGCATGTTCACCATTGCAAATTGTAATCACTGTGTCCATTACCCACTTTCTTCCTAATTCCCCTCCCACTCCCCTTTTCCTACCACTAGTAACCATAGTTCTGTTCTCTCCTTCTGTAAGTTCAACATATTATTGTGGCCCCTTCCTTCCTTTCTTCCTTTTGTCCTTCCTTCCTTTCCTTCTTTCTTTCCTTCTTTCTTTTTCTCTCTCTCTTTCTTTCCTCCCACTTATGAGGGAGGACATGTGGTATTTCTCTTTCTGTGCCTGGCTTATTTTGCTCAACATAATTTTCTCCAAGCTCATCCAGGTTGCTAGGAATGGCAGAATTTCATTCTTTTTTATGGCAAAATAGTATTCCATGGTGTAGATATACCACATTTTCCTTTTCCAATCATCCATTGATGGACATTTAGGTTGATCCCATTTCCTGGCTATTGTAAATACAGCTGTGATGAACATGGGATCAATATTTCTCAAAAGAAGACCAAATAGGCATTTCTCAAAGGAAGATACACAAATGGCCAACAGGTACATGAAAAAATGCTCAACATCGCTAATCATCAGGGAAATGCAAATCAAAACCACATTGAAATATCATCTCACACAAGGTAAACTGGCTATTATAAAATGACAGAGAATAACAAATACTGTTGAGGATGGTAGAGAAAACTCTTCTACACTGTTGGTGGGACTGTAAATTAGTACAGTAATTACAGAAAACAGTATGGAGGTTTCTCAAACAACTACAGATCGAATTGCCACATGATCCCAGAATCCTACTTCTGGGTACATACCCAAAAGAATGGAAATCATTTGTTGAAAGATACCTACACTGAGAGATTATCTTTGAACATTTTTCTTTATTTGTTCTGTGGGAATTAGCATCAGAATGAACAATCTTTTAAGGTGTTTTGAACGTAACAGTGTTAACTGTAGTAGAAATGAGTCTTTCTAACTTTCCCAGCCTGTAAAAGACTGAGTAGAAAATTGAGTATGAAACTAGCTCTGTAGGAGAGAAAGGAAAAAACAAAACTAAACTAATGGATACCATTTGTATGGGGAAGAATGAACTTTAGTGATTGCAAAAATATAAAGAAAAAACGTGAAAGAGAATATGAAAAAAATTCAGTTATAGATCTCAATTAACTCAGATTCAGACATTGTCATTCAGCTGACTAGCATCAGAGAACGTTCATGCCATCTCCTTTCCCATCTTTGTAGACGTGGCAGAATAATTAGAATGGTCAGAGAAACGAATGAGTATGAAGTTTAATAAGACATGAAATGTGAAAATGATATATTTTTCTCTATTGCTATAAGTTGTCGGTTGAAGCACAAGTCTACATTTTCTGAGAAGTGTTCTTAAGTGAACGGAATATCTTCAAATAAAACCCACCTGCATTTCCAAGAGAACAAACAAACTGAGGCTCCACAATTTATTTATCAATTTTACTTTGAAAGGATTCTACATACTCGAAAATGCTAGAAACTGTTGCTCTAAATAGACAAAGTAATATATTTTTATGGTGGGTAGCATTGCTTTAAAACTTATTTATAAATGTTACTAGTTTGGTGGAAGATAAATGTCTATTAATAGCTTGAGAAACAAGGTAAATTTCATATACATTAAAAGCTGGATAAACTCATATTTTTCTTTGTCAGAAAATGGCTTTCTAACTTCTAGCTGGATATTTTCCTTACAATCGTAACATTTATTTTTTTCCAGTTGTTGTTGACACAGAAACAAGATATCTTCTCTGGCACATTAGTGGATAAAAAAATAAAATCAAACAAGAGAACAAACAGTAGATGAAGAGGTTGATAACTGTTGGAACATAGTTACTGAAGAAAACAACAGCTCAGAACAAAAGAAGTAATTCCTTCAATAAGAGCCATGAATGACTTACAGAGGAATAGAACATGCAAACAGCAATACACATGAACATGAACTAAATGTGAAACAAACAGTGAACAAGGTACAGAAGAAACCCAAGAGCGCTGGAACAATCAGAAGAAATGTTACATGCAAGTAGAATGTAAACACTGTAGATCTGTGGTTTTCTATATGACTTTCTAGTTTTCTTTCTCTCTTTTTCATTAGGGGTAAAGAAAAGTAAAATGATAGACGTTTGAAAGGAAAAAAGGCTACCTGCTGCGATTACTTGAAAATTCCTCTATCTCAGCCATTCAGAGAAATGGCACTGTCCCCTCAGTGCTTTTGTCTCATCCACAGCTGTTTAGAAACTAGAGTAGAGTGACCAGGTTGTCCCCCAGCTAGCATCTGCTTCATATCATTTAGATTCCAGCTGAACTATTTTCAAAAGCTCTCCTTTCTCTTCCTTTGAAGAGAAGATTTCTTTTTGACAAGTAGAAATCTTCATATTCAGGGAATATTATCCAACTGAAACTGCCTGGTGATACAGCAGATCTTTTGTTTGCTGATGGGAAATGAACAATTGTGTTGCAGAATTATATAATGGGCTCCATCTAATATTCTTAGGAATCTCTCTGGGTGCACCCTAACAAGTTGCATTGGGGTCATTTATAAAGCTTTTCTAGGTAGCATAATTTGATTTTGATATTTGAAAAGAAAACAGCACTGTTATGTTGGTATAGATTTATAGCACTGAAGCATGTATCCAGGGAGCTGGGAAGCTGACAGCCTACAAGGGTAGATCAGTATAAAGGAGCAACAGTTGACCTGTAGAAGGAGGGGGAAGAACTGTTTCCTGTCTCTAAATAAATCTAGTTTCTATATAACATCCTTAGCTCTGACATTGAGTGTAAGTTTTCAGATTTCTTGGGTTCAAAGTTTACCTGAGTCAACTACTGGTTGTGGGATCATGGGCAAATATCACCTCTCTGCTTGATTCATCATGAGTGAAGTGGAGATAATAGTAACTATCTCATAGAATTGTTGCATAGAATCACATAGAATAAATGAGATAATACATGCAAAGCATTTCTAACTGCACCAGGCACATAGAAAGCACTCAGTTACATTTGAGCTTTGATTGTTATTGTTTCTATTGAGATTTACTATTTTTACGTATGATATATTCTATGATTGCATCTACAAAGGCACTGTAACAGTTTAAGCAAATCATTCTGAAATTTTTATTAAATTACACATCTTGTCTCCATTATTTAAGTAAAATTAAAATTAAATTTATTTTTATGGTAGTGATGAGATAGAGCTGTCATTCAAACCTGGTATTTTCCAAGTCCATCTATCTGTACAGCTTCAAATTTTGTACACCCTTGAGCTTCTTCAAAGATAATTACATTCACTGCTTCTAGTTCTACCAGTATATGACAAAGTAAAATACTGAATCACAAAGTCACATTCTAATCCTTCAGTGGGGTTACAATTTTTATTTTTTTAGTATAAAAAGTAATGTCTTAATTTATTAGTTCTCTTTGTGCTGTCAGAAGAGAGGCCAGATCCCTTAGTATGAATGTATTGCTCATATAAATGTATTGGATTAATTATGTACCCCCCAAGCTCACTGAAGCTTGAATTGTGTCCCCCAAGTTTTATGTATTAGAAATTTGGCCCTCACTGTAACTGTTAAGAGGGTAGGAAATCCAATTATGGTAATTGAAAGGTGGGGCCTTGAAGAGGCTATTACATTGTAGGACCCTGCTGTAGTGAATGGGTTAATAATGGTGGTCAGGGGTGTGGTTCTGAGGGCTTTAAAAGAAGAGAGAATAGTTTGTCTCTCTCTCTACTATCTCTCTGCTCCACCATTTTCACAATGTGATACCCTGCCATCACTGTCAACACCACCAAGGACTTCACCAAACCTGTTCCCTGGACTTTAGACTTCCCAGCCTAAGAAAATGTAAGCAATACATTTCATTTTCTATACAAATTATCAAGTTCCATGTATTTTGTTATAAGCAACACAAACAGACCAATACATAAATTGATTCTGATTCCATGGTGGTAAGAAATGTTTAAGAACCTTAGGAGATGTTAATGTGTGGTATTACCTTTCCTGTACATTTATGTACTCTTTCAAAGCTTGCCTTGAAACTCTTCATCACTAAATCCACTGATTTCTTCTCAATCACCATACTATTCAAATTTCCTCCATAATTTTACACTGTTCACTAACATCTATACTTGCAAGTTCTGTCTCCACTGCCTTCTAAGACACTAACCTTTTTGGTCACCCTTTTTTCTGACTGCCTTTTTTATTATATTTTTTTAACCCTTGCTTATATGTTTTCTCTTTCTGTCTCTCATAAAACATTCCTCAAAACTTCATTCTGGTGATATCATCCAGTTTCATAGTTTCATGGCTTCAATAATTAACTCTCTGTATGAGTGCCTCTGTCCCAATTTACTGAATATGAACTTATTCTCGTTCCTAAACTTCAGACCTTCATTTTTACTTCGTTTCATGGATATTTCTGGTAGCTCAGTAGGATCATCAACTCCTCCCACCCCCTAAAGGAGAAAATTCTTCTCATAAAACTTGTCTTTTGTGGCAAGCTCATACATGTTTTCACCACACTGTAGCTTCTTCCAGTGCTAAGTCTACTCCATATTCAAGTTTGACCCTGTATGTTACTTAGCAAAGTGTCTGGGTAGATGTATGCTGTGATGGTTAATTTTATGTTTCAACTTGACTGGGCTAAGGAATGCCCAGATAGCTGGTAAAACACTATTTCTGGGTGTGTCTGAGAGTGTTTCCAGAAGATACTGGCATTGAAATCAGTAGACTGAGTAAAAAAGATCTACTCTCACCAAGTGGGCAAGCATCATCCAACCTGTTGAGGGTCCAAACTGGATAAAATCTGGAGTAAGGACAAATTATTTTTCTTGAGCTGGTACATCCATTGAAGGAAATGGTTAATGGACTTCTGTGGTCAGCACCCAAGAACGTGTTCACTTGGTGAACTTGCAAACGAGTTAACCAAGAAATGTCAAGGATTGCAAACAATCCTTGACAACGCTTGAAGTCGTGAGAACACTTTCTTGGGATGTTCCCAGGAGACACAATATAGATAACCAAGTGCTTGAGAAGGGAGGTAGCAGCCTTCTGCTCTTGAGAAAAGTATAACAAAATTTATGCATTAATGCTAATCTTGCATGCACTAGCTTGCTAAATGTAATAAAAGCTGTAACAGCGGCTGGGTCAGCGCTATTTGCCTAAGAGAGCAGTGGCCCCCCGCTCTTCACCTGCATCTCGTCTGCTGTGTCTTCCTTCGTGTCTCCGATCATTTTAATCAACGATCCATCTTCTTCTGTCTTTGGCCATCACAACTCCTGGGTCTTGGGCCTTCAGACTCTGAGATTTACACCTGCATTCCCTCCTCCCCCTGCTCTGTTGCTCAGAACATTGGCCTCAGATTGGGAGTTACTCCATTGGTCCCCCCTCGTTCTCAAACCTTTGGGCTTGGACTGAATTACACCACTGGCTCTCCTGGTTCTCCAGCTTGCAGAGAGCATACTGTGAGACCTTTGAGGCTCCATAAGTGCCACTTCCCATAACAAATCTCCTCCTACATATCTCTCTATATATCCTATTGGTTCTTTTTCTCTGAATAATCATAATACATATGAATATGATAAATGGAGCTTAATTTTATTTGTTTAAAACTATTTCTGTTCATAGATGAATAGAAACTGGTTGCATATATCATCTAAAGTATTCTAGCATGTGTTAACAGCACAAAGTAAATTAATAATAAGCTAACTGAATAACCAATAATAGATAATGTAATATGTAGTGAAGGTATAACTAAAATTGCTAATCATCTTTACTCAATAATGAACATTATTAAGGAATATACATTGGCATAATAAAGCATTTGTATTGCTCATAAGAAAAATGGAATTTTTTTGGAATCTAATAGAATTCTTTACATTTCACTAATATTACATGCCCCTTATATAGCAAAATCATAGTCTCAGTAAAAAATGGCTAATTCTAAAATATTTTATGATTAATATTTATAAACTAAATACATTTGGTGCAAAATAACCTCTCTGCTAAGTACTGAACAAATAAATTATGATTTTCTTCTAAATATACACAATGCTTAAAAATATCTGGTTGATTGCCACAGATGAATGATAGCAAAAGTAATTCTACCTGAACTTCCTATGAGACAGTGACTATGCTTATTATGTCTATGACGTAGATACATGCTATTGAATTATTAGTCTTCTCTGTTTTTAAGCAATTTTTTTTAAAAACTCATACTCGTTTGTCTATGTGAATCATACCACTTACCCCATTGAACTTAGTACTGGTTGAGTCAGTCTGGTGTGCTTAAATTTTTGTTCCTGGTTGTGACATTTTATAGCTAACTGCTCTTATGTGTATATAGTCATTATTTAGTTTAATTAGTCTGATAACCATACTGAGTGTAAGTAATAGCAGTACTTAAGTGACATTTAAACTGCAGAATATGTTCATAAATGTGTATATTTAGTGTCCTTCTATAGAAATACTATCCAAATGAGACATACTTGTTACTCACAACATCTTTACTATTTTGGCAATAGCCACATTCTCATCCCTTTATACAGAATAGACGCAAGAAACTGAGAGATAAATCACCCCAGCATCATTCAGTTATTTACAAGTCCACAATCAGAAAGCCTATTTCCTGACCTCTCATCGCCTACACTGCTCTCTCCTTTGTGACATCTGTCTTGACTTCAGACTTAGATTCGAGTATTAAAAGTTCTAAATGCTTTAAAAAATTGCTAGTCTTTTCGATGAGTGGATTTGACATTCTACTTTTCCACTTAATATAATGTTTTCCTGGACTTAAAGTGAGTGCCCATTTATAAATAATTTTAGCAAGTTGACTATAGCTGTCAGGCTGTCTTAAGTAGCACGAAGATTACAGCAGACTATTCAGCAAAGCCTGACAAACAAAAGGAAGAATTGTGGGCTTTATCTAGCTCCTTCCCAGGTACTATTTAATATATTCTGACATGTTTCAAATTATAGGTCACAATCTATTTATACTTCTGGAAAGTTCATTTTCAGTCAGCATTGCAGAAATGAGACTAAAGCATTTGTGTGTTTTCTGTGAATACAAGTAAGCTAACTCAAGTCTTCTGATATTAGCCTACAGAGCCCTACAACTAAATAGTTTGGTATTGCTCTCATATGGTCCAAATGAATCAGTAACTGTGACGCATAAACCAGCAGCAGGATAAGAGAGAATTTTACTTTCATTCTCTCATAGGTTTGTCATGAGGATTCAAGAACAGAGAACAGGGTCTGGCACTTAGTAAGCAGCCAATAGACATTAATTATCACGATCCTGACAATAATAATTATAAGAAACAAATAATTTTCAAATAATAATTTGGAAGGTACAGAAATGTAAAGGATAAAGAAATATAAAGAATAAATAAAATATAAATAATTGATTGGAAGATAGAGAAATATAAAGGATATTTTTTCTTATATAGATGTTTTATGTTTGTATTCTTTCCCCATCTGGTTCATATTCTACAGCAATTTTATATATTGTTCTCTTTATTTTTAAAATACAATGTGAATATTTTTCTATATTATTTAATATTCTATAATTATAGTTATGTTTATCATATAATATGCATCTTTTAGATATGCCATACTTTATGTATGTACTATTTGAATTAAAGTTTTTATCCCCAGTTTTATAATATTGTAAGTAACACTATTGAACATTTTCACTTCTAAGTTCTGCGCTTTTTTTTGTTATGTGATTCTTGGGATATGTTCCCAAAGGTGACATTATTTAGTCAAAGGACATTGATACCCTCAAATTCTTGCTGAGTATCTCAAAATTGCTCGCTGTGAGGTTTGTACCATTAACATTTTCTTCTGGTAGTGATTTGAGAATTACGGTTCATCCATGTCTGTCTGAGCACCACTTCCCGTCCTCATATGTGTATAAGACATGTCTTTTGTCATTTTCCCATTATGCTTTCTGGTTTTGTTTGTTTGTTTGTTTGTTTTCCTACTTGATTTATCAGAGCTATATATTCCTTTGGCACTTATTTATTAAATTATTTCCTCTACTTTTTGTTTTCAATTTTAACATCATTAGCTATTCTCTTGTATTCTTAAAAAGCAAGTAGAGCCAAATTTCCTGCTTCTAATACTTCCTAAATATAATCAAAATCTATGTTAAGGGAACTAGGACACCAAATTTAATTTTGTTGACAAACAGCCCTCATTTAAATAAAAAGGAAAAGAGAAACAAGGATGGGCAGTTTCAATGTATGCTCACACTTTATCAAGATATTAATCAGGTGATTGTGTACTTTACATCCTAAGTACATTTGTGACTTGAGAGCCTTCAGTACATGTTTTCTCATCAGTTCCATGATGAGGGTGTCTCATCAGTTCTTAGCTTAATTTGCCTTTGAGAAAATCTACCATCTGATTTGGGGCAGTTGCCTGCACAGGAAGATCTTGACTGAATGAGAAGAGAAATACTTTCCATCTATTCCCCTCCTATTGTAAGGGCCCTTACCGTTGCACAGAGTGGATTTCAATTTTTTTTTTTTTTTCTTCTTTCTACAGCAAGGGCCTCTTTCATCCTCCTGCTTCATTTCTGGTAACAAAACCTTCACTGCCAAAGTCCACAGACGTGGTGGCAAAGAGAGCGACAATAAGAGCTTTCATTCTCTTCTTCTTGCATTCGCTTAAAACACTCAATAGAAATGGATCACCTACCATACAAAATTGCCCTGTCACCTCTTAACCTAGTCAGTTCTGCTTTTGTGTATTTTCAAACTTCTTAAAGTTAGATATACTTCTCCCTCTGCATAGCTCCAAACTTTAGGAGTGTGAGTATTTGGATAAATTGTCCCAAATTTACAAACCCCTTCGCTTCTGTCCTCTAAATCAACTGTAGAAAGCCCTGATGCATTTTGATATAAACATTAAAAGTCTAAATAAAAGATCTATAAGAGTAATAACAATACCAAACAGCATGAACATACATTAGAGAATATTCAGAAACTAAAGATTAATTGCAAATAAAGTTGTTAATTGCATAAATGTCTTGATATCCATGATGCATAAAGGCTTTCATAAATTATTCTCTATTTTCAATAACAGAATGACAGAATAATGATATGGTTTGCTCTGCTTTCTGTCATTTTACCCAAGGCAAATTTGATCTTAAATTTATCCTCCTATCCTATGAGCAGGTCATAGAAATGAACTACATAGACTTGTTCATATAATCATTGTCAAAGTATTACATTATGTAGTGACTTTCTACGTAAATGTAGCTCATATATTTTATTTTTAGTGTTTATTATTTAAAAAAAAAAAAACACCTTAAGGAATGAGAAAGACTCAATCCTACACACAAAATTTTAATTTTGCCTCTCAGATGTGTGCTTTTAATTAACTGGTAACATTTCCTTTGTTCAATTATTATTGTTCTATACAACTGTCATAAACTTATAAATTTTAATTAAGGCTGCCTCAAACCCTAGTTATATAGTGTCCACATAGGAATTTGCCAAAAGGCTTAACTGTAAGTAAACCAACAATGAATAAATCCATGAATTGCCTACTGGGATTTGTTTAACAAATTAACATTTGTGTGGAGATAATGAGGTTCTACAGTCTATAATACCAAACAATGTTTTTATAAAACCATATTTTTAAAGTGAAAAATGCTTTCTAAATGACTTAATTACATATTATATTATTAATTATTAAATATTATAAGACGATAAGCTACATGGCCATATATCATGTTGAATTCATGTGAGAACTCATTTATATTACTAATGTGAAGTATGAACTTTTCCTGAACATATTATCTAAGTAAATCAAGATCTAGTAATTTGGGTGCGTAGATAAAGGACAAATGATTTCAACAAAACACTAAAATTGTGCTGTATCTATTTACAATTCAGGATCCATTAACAGGACAGCAAATTCAATGTTTCCTAGAGAGTTGTCCCTGTGGATACATTGCAGGTTGAATAAATAGACATAGTTTGAAACTTCAGATGGTTTATTTAGCCTAAGTATTTCTAAGGATAAGTATAAGTAAATCCTCTAGTCATAACTCAATGACTGTAATTATCTTAATGAGAAAATTAAGTTATCAGTTAAATAATAAAATCTCCAAACAATTCATTTGGCATGAGAAAAGCTTCTTGCTTAAAGGAAATATTGTATGTGCTAC
This sequence comes from Galeopterus variegatus, assembly GCF_000696425.1. Lineage (NCBI taxonomy): Eukaryota > Metazoa > Chordata > Mammalia > Dermoptera > Cynocephalidae > Galeopterus > Galeopterus variegatus. The sequence continues at coordinate 97,814 of NW_007728054.1, read as the reverse complement.
TAACATACAATCACACACACTTTGTTGAACTTGGATTCTCATTTGTATATTTAATAAAGAACCCAGTACTATAATTTCTCCGACAGGAATAGAATATACTTTACTGTATGGACTAGATTCCCATAAGCAGAATAAAAATATGTGGTAAGACTCCTAGTGCCTTTTATATTTCAGTCAACCTGCTGAATATTTTTTTTAGAATGCTATTAAGTAGTTAGAATACCTTAATTATCAATTATTCATAAGTCAAAAATATTTATAGACATAAAACTACCAAACTTTTACTATTAGAATGCAAATGAGAAACAGCTTGGTTTCTCTGAGCTTCATTGAAAATTCTTCTTTATGTGATTCTTCCAGTTAGCATTATGCTAAATACTTCAAAGAACAGCATAAGCAATAGAAGCAGTGAGAACTCCCAGTAAGATAGAAATTAACCATGTAGGGGATGTGAAGATCATATAGATTCATTTTCCAATTGACTAACATAATTTGCATTTATGCTAGCAAAATTAAATGTGTATGGATTGCACTCTAATTGTTGTATTATGTCCCTTGCACTGAATATTGGAATTTGCAAATTAGACTTTTATTATGCATTGAGGTAATTTTTTCTCATGGGAGCATATTCTAAATGTAATAGAAGTCAGTAGGAAAATATGTTTCAATGTTCAATTATATGCTGTAGACAACACTTTTTGCAAACATGGCTATTGCATAAAAATAATAACAGTCTCAAGTGTATCCTAACATGCAGTAACCTGATATTTTTTCAAAGCATATTATATTCTGCATTGCAATGCCAACTGAGTAGTTATAGTTTTAGATGGAAATCAGGATGCTATCAGATGTTCTGGCTTACATCTACATTTAAATAATTATTTACATTTAAAGTGAACCTAATTTACAACAAGATTTGATTTTCAGCATTCAAGAAACTATTTGTGCAATAAAACACTGACTGTGGAGTCAAACATATAAGACGTGGAAAACTGGCTCTATTAAATCATTCTCAGCCAGGGTCTATAGACACTGAACCTGTCACATGGTACCCTCTCAACACATGATAATGACCATTACTGTTGTTAAATTTTGTGGCTTGAACTTTGAAATACTGAATTTAGAACAAATGCTATTAATTATGTTAAATTAATTATTCAAATTAGTTTGGGTTAATGTATTTTTATAAGATATCAGAAATTATATTTGTAGCATTAAGTATTGTCCTTATATTTTTTACATACAGGTATAATATAAGGAAAAATGTAAATGATTTGAATATAAAATGACACTTAAATATTTACCCAGAGCTGATGGCATGCAAGTTCCTCCATTTTGGCAGTAGTTGCTACAGTGGTTGACTTCACATCTTTCTCCTGAATAACTAGGCCAACAGTGACACCTCAAATCACCCTTCTCATTTACCATACATCTTCCTCCATTTTCACAAGTCAGTTTGCATGAGTCATCTGGTTATGAGAAAAAATGTACAAATTCGCATGTCATTCAGGGGATGATTGAATAAAAATAATTCAAATGAGCAAAAATTTGTGAATGCCAGAGTCTTAATTTTTAAATAAAATAAATACCCCTAAGTACAGAATCAGAAGAAAATGAAATAGTATTTGAAAGCAGAGAAACAGGTTCTAGTTGTTGAATGGCCAATACAAATGTTAAGTTGACTTGTATCCTTCTTTAAACTTAAAGCATTATTAACCATTTCCTATATTTATTAAATATTAAATAATAAAATTTACTGTAACATTCTAAAAATAACATATTTTTCAACCAAGAATTTTTTTATGATATTGGCAAATATGGCCTTTTTTAATGCATGGTTAATATTAAATCAAACTTGAAATATGTCAGATCTATTTACTGCATGTATATATATGCACACGCATACACTATTGTGTCCTACAGTATATGTGTATACATATATATGCATATATATATTATTTATAATATAGAGAAATGTTTACATGAAGAGATGCTCTGATGTCAGTCCTCATTAACCACACATAAATGTTTCAAACTAAGTCATTTAGATTTGGTACAAGATGGTGATAGAACAGAGTCAAAAACATTTTCATATGTAACATTTGTTCTAAATGATTGTGCATAATCTGTCTACTTAATGGCATTTTGGTTAAGAATAAGAAAAGTTGGTCATTCCTTCGGGTAGCAAAATTATTTTTAACAATATGGCAAATACGATTGATGATAAAGATTGGTTTGAAATCATTTTCCAGGTTATTTTTCTGTGTGTATTGACATGGCCTTGCTCTTTTAGAAATACTTCTTTACTTTAAGCAGGACATATGTCAAATGGAACAAAAATGATTGAGAATATTATAATAGGTGTTCTATTCAGAATACATCCTCGACTAAACTTATCTATTTCATAGTGGTTAGACAAACTGAAAACAGCCTATACTCTTTATTCAGGATATGTTGGCCCATACATGATACAAGCTTGAATATATCACTGCAGTGGTCACAAGAGTATCTTAAAGAACGTCAATGACTTCAAAGGACACATGATTCAGGTACAATATCTACTGTCATACATAGGGACTATCAGTCAGCAGTACCTTGTCACAAAGAAGTTTCTGACACTTTGCCATGTAGGTTGGCTTCAGGCTGGCATTACTAAAGTTTGCTTTTGTAATATGAAGGACTCCCTCATGAGGTAATATGTTTATAATATAAATTACTGTCTTATAATAAGACCTGTGTTTAGGTCCTAGTTCTGCCACTTACTAGGCATACAAGTTGACCTATCTGAGCTTCAGTTACTTCACTTTAACATGGCCTTAGTTTGTTACAATGTGGTTATAAATAATACCAAGGTCAAAGGTTTGTATCCCTGAATCAGCCAACCACCAAAAGTAAATAAAATAAAATGGCCTTAATAACAAACTTACAACTTAACTCAGACTTGTTGTGAATATTAAATAAAGTAAATAATTTGGAAAGAAAAGTTAAAATTCTAAAAACTTTGTTAATATTAAGTATATGAATATATGCCTTACACACATGCACACAAATGAGAATATGACTTCCAGCTTATATGTACCATATCTAGAACAGTGGAAAGCTGAAGAGCTGAGATCTGGGTCTGTAAAGCACATTGCTAAATTTCAACAGGCAATTGAGGCATTCATTTGGTAAAGTAACCAAGTAACATTCTTATTCAACATTATTTATTGAGTACTCACACGTACACTGAAGGTAAAGCTCGAGTGGAATAAGATCTATGAATGCCAGAAGGTGAGCACTGGAGGAACTGAATGAAAGTCACTGTGATTGTACCAGGATTAGAGAGTGTGAAGGAAGGAATTACAAGAGGTAAGCGTCTTAGAAGAGATAAGCAGAGAGTAAGAGAAGATCCTTGGATTTTGGACTTTACCCTAAAAGTAATATAGAGTCTCTGAATAACCTAAGATGTCTGAGACTGAATGTACGGCCAGGGGTTACACTGAAAGCAGGGAGACTGTTAGGACTTTGTTTAACTTACCCAGGCCAGGCTAGATTATGGATTAAAACAGAGCAATGTGGGATGAATAAATGAGGATGAGTAAAAATCACATCAGTGTTGTATAAAGAGAACAGGAGAAACTAAGGATGATTCTCCAGTTTCCGACCAGTACAACAGAATGGAAACATAAAGGCAATAGGCAATTTAGCTTTGGACATATTAAATTGGAGATGCCTATACAAAAACAAGTGGGAATCTCCTATAAAAATTGAATACAGAGGTCAGACTCTGAAGAAATATCTAGAATGGAAACATGCTTGCTTATTTTAAAATTTACCAAAATATTTTGAATTCATTCAGCATGATATGTCCTAATAGGGGCTATGAATGTGAACAGTGAAGATAAACATTTAAGGCATTATCATCACAGTTAGGATTATTATGGGGGGACTCATTTTCATCTGTACATATTCTATGCAAACCACATAGATATTCAAAACTCTAACATGTTGGGTCATGTGAATTTTTATTATGTGCCTCTTTAGGCACCAGAAATTTAAAAGTACAACACTGCCTGATGAAATGGAAGTGCAGTTACATTCTTTCAAAACCTACAGTAGCAGTTCTATAATGAAAAAGATGGCTGTTTTTGTCAATACCTAAATCACCCCAGAAGCCAAGCTCTAGCAATTATAATCAACTATAGGAAAAAGCAGGTGAACACTTCCCCAAGAATGACTAATACTTGAATTTCAAATTTCTAACATGAAGTTTAAAAATAGTCAGTGTGCTCATTATTTAACAATAGCAGCTAGAGAAAGGCAAGTAATTATAAAGAGCTAAAAAACTGGCTATATCAAATGTTAATGTCTGGAAAAATTAATTGACATTTATCTACATCAGTCAAAAATTGTGAAATCCACTTATTTGTGTTCCAAACTGAAGTGGTCCAAACTGTCTATTATTAAGCCCTATTACATGTGTAGATGCCAATCTAAATATTTTTTTTAACAGTGTGATTCTGTTTAAGATTTTCTTTCAAATTACAAGAATGAGCTTTGAGGAGGTGTCTGGAGTCATGCCTTTCAAGCAGGTTTAAAATAGTAAAAAAAAAAAAAAAAAAATCTCCAAAAATGTTTAGATCTTGGGTAAATGTGCATTTAGATAAACAAGCTTCCTTCTGTCAAGTATAAAATAATACAATTTGGTACTTAATGCAGCAAAAAACTTGTTTCACTTTCTCATATATGTCATGGTGTTAGATTTATCTTAGAGTGTTATGTGTCTACTTTTTGTATGGCATAGTACTAGGCATTTTACATATGTTATTTCTAATATTTTCAATAACTCTGGAAATGGGTACTATGGGTGTCACAAAGGCAGTAGGATGAATTGTGTGATGGTTAAGAAAGTGGACCACCTAGGTTCACCTTGGGATACCACTATTTACTAATTAATGTTAGACAAGCAAGTGAGCCTCTTAATGCTTCAATTTTCTTATCTATAAAATAAGGGAAATTACAGTATAGTATTATTGGGGTTTTGAGAAAATTAAATGAAAGTATATATATTTCATATACTTAGAATTATGCCTTGCTCATAAGCCCTCAAAATATTTATTATTAATAATATTATCAGTGGTGGTATTTATTGTTAACCCAATTTTACACAGAATAAACTGAGACTCGGGATGGCAAGTATAGAGTTCAAGGTCAACAAAGTTTTTAAGTGAAATATCTTGGCATAATCCCAGGCTCCACCTGAGCCCCATACAAGGCCAGTTCTTCCACAGTATTTGTTGTTTGGTTTGTCAGATAAATAATTTGGACTAAGCAAAGAGGAAAAGAGTAGGGTGACATAGAAGACATAATGATGTCTAGTTTGAAAGGAAAACCAGTGAAAACTGTCTGAAATCTGACCATAAAACATACCAATAACATCTAAGCCAATGTAAAAGTCACACCAGTAGCATTATTAGTGCACTTCTGTGCATAATTCTTATCTCTCTCCAAGGTGTCTCTCCCACCCAAACAATAGCATAAGTAGACACGGTGGACAGAAGGCAACTGTGAGGGAGTTTCTTATGACTGTGTGAGGGGACTACTGAAGGGGCAGCACTTCTACAAGAAAGAAGCTGTTGACATCTTAAAGAACTGTTTCTGGGAGGTTAAGTAGAATATGTACTCCCCTCTCCCCGCACGAGGCTTACTTCTATGGCCCAGTCAGAACAGCGAGTGAGAAAGTGGTACTTGACAATGTTTGAAAATATTCACTTAATCCTCTTATTCTCCCATAATGATTGAGATCACAACTACTTTGGGAGAAGAACTGGTAAAGGGGAAAGGGGCATCCTAGTGCCAATAAGACCATTTCTTTTTAATAACTGGCACTAAAAAGCCCATCCAAATACCAATCATGATTCACACTTAGCTCTCTGTTAAAAACTTGCCAACCTTGCCACCCACAACAGTGCTTTACACACCCTACAAACTGACTGAGACAAATGACATTCTTTTCTTTATGTGCCATATTTCCCTGTCTTTTCGGTTTCTTCTGTTTCAATGTTGTCCTGCCTCATTCCCACTTAATCTAAATCCAATCTGTCTTTGCAGAGCTTGGTCAAAGGTCATATCCTTTAGAAAATCCTAACTGATCCTCTAATTGGGCAATCATCTGAATCCTTGTAATAGTTTTAACCCTGTCTCTTAGGTGGCTTGTATCACTATCAACATAAATTTCTATTTATTGGTGTTTATGTCATTCATCATTTCACCTTTTCAACCTCTTCAGCTTTGCATATCTAATGCTTAAATAATACATATTAAATTTAAGAAGCTATGATAGTTTTAGACATGGAGTGCCTTGTAAAAGAGAAAAGTCTTTGAATTGCATGCAACCCTCAGCAGAGAATGAGGAGAAAACTATACTGCGGAGGAGTGTGAGGAGTGCATTCTAACAGGGAAATACAACAGGTAGGAGACCCCACAATGAAGAGATCCTAAGTATGGATCTCATTGGAAAAAGTTTGCCGTTATCCCCAAGCGATTGTGGATCATTGAGTTTTTGACTGTGACATAAAATTTACTTAAGTGCAAATTTTCTTTTCTCTTAACAGTAATTTTTTCTCCATTATGGTTAATGTCTTACATGTAAGGGAATGTATTATCAGTCTACCTGGATATTCAGGAGACATCTCTTCTTTCCCTTTCCCATCACACTGTTTTGTTTTGATTTTTGTTTTTTTATTTTATTTTTGATTTTTTGCTATTTAACACAACATCTGAAATGATGTTTCAAATTTTTGATTGTTAATTTCTCCCTCTAGCTTCTAAAATATAAACTACATGAATGAAGGAATCTTATCAGTTTTGTTTCTAAATTAGTTCTCTTAGTTTCTAAATTAGTATTATGTCTTGCTCTTAAGCCCTCCTAATATTTACTAGTTGTTGTAGTAGTAGTAGTAGTAGAAGTATTTATTGTAAATCAAATTTTACACAGAAAAACTAAGAATTAGGATATGTGCAATATAAGCCTATTGAATGAATAAACAGATTTTCAGGTTGGGCTTAAACCCACTAGAAAATGGCATGCTCAAAAATATTGTTGTCTTCTCTAATACAAGAGCGTTATAAAAATGTCTTTTGATTCTGTGAGTGACTTCAAAGTTTTCAATCTGTTCTTAAGTGCATATTAAGTGTTCAATGCTACTGTGTAAACAAATGCACAATAAATTAACAGAAATTCTTCCACAGAGAATAGTTTACACAGGCATTCAAGAACCACTGATACTAAGGCAGCTAAATTGATAATGGAGCAGGTAATTCTGCTCAGTTACCATAGCTGTGAAAACATACCACAAGGATTCATTCATTACATACAGAAGAATGACATGTACTTACCTAACAGGCTGTCATGATTGCAGGTGCCATTAATCAAATATTTTCCTTCTGGGCACAAACAGGTGGCCCCAGAAGGATTCAGTAAGCAGAGGAATTCACATGCTAAATCCAAGCATGGATTGGGTACTGATAGAAACAAAATAAGAGAAAACAAAGAAACACAAAAGTACAGATATGACAGATTTCAAAAACATAAAATTCAATAAGGTGAAATAATGAATTAACAATGTTGAAAAGAAATCACATCAAATTTCCAGTGGAAGTATCTCATTTCAATGTCACCATTCTTTATAGTTGAAGAGAAATTACTACCCAACATCCATCATTAACAGAAAGTTTGTCCTAATTATACTTCCCCAAAAGGGGAAGAAATTATTCAAATCTATATTTTGTTACTCTTCCTTGTGACTAATTACTTTTTGGCAAAAGGGTTGGTCTTAAAACCTGAAGCACGGTTTGGAGCTGTGTTTAAAAGTAAAGGCAACTGAAATTTTTTGGTACCTAATCCTCATTTTAGATCTTCATAGAACTGTTCTAACAGATAGAAACAACTCCCTCTAGTATTTACAAAGGCTTAAAATACATATGCATCCATCAGTTCAAAATACAAACAAAGATATGACCTTTTTCTTTTTTCTAAAAACCATGTTTTACGTGGTTTCCTTTTCGTCAAGTAGGAGTTTGCGTGCATGCATAAATGTGTGCTCTACTTATTTTTGTCTAAATTCTATCCAGTCATCATCCTTTGTGGTCATAGCTGATTCGTGGCCTTTTCTAGGGATTATTTTGTTGTTATGAAATGGAAATGGCATCTAGATAACTGAACCAATGACTATGAAAGTGGCTTTCTTTCTGTAAGAACCTCTACTCAAACACTTATTGTATTCAGGGCAAGGTTTTATTTAATTATTTTTTATGAATGTGACAATATTTGACTATGAATATGAATCAAACAGAACTAAAGGATGATAAAGTGTGTCCTCATATTAACCTTGAACTATATATGTCTGATTATTGGTAAAGAGTAGCAAGACTTTGTATGGAATATCAGAAAGTTTTTAGGGGACTATACCTTGTTTTAATGTGTTTCCAAAACTGATTTGGATAAATATCAATTGTTATTGCTCCAGATAACTGCACCAAACAAGATAAAATCCCTTTTTATTTGACATAAAATACAAATAAATCTTAGACAGTTTCTTGATAGATGAATTGATACATAAAGACAGATCATTAGAATTTCAGCTGCTGTTTTTTTTTAACTTTGTTTTCCAATGTTTTTGATGGCTGTGTTCAAAAAAAAAATTTAAGAAGTTACCTCAATAATTTACTTACTCCTTTCTAGGAGGGAGATTAACAATAATAAATCATAAACAATAAATCAGAGAAAATACAACTCTTGGGAAGAGTTCTCCCTGGATAATTTTAAGGATGGCATGTTAATACTATGATAGCTACTTGGCTATCAGTAACAATAGTCACATAGCTAATGACGAATTTCCTTACTTGCATGGTTCATCTACAGACTCACAGATTTTATTGAGAAGTTAATAAAAATGGAATAACAGGCAGATTTTATAACAAGTTGATATTAGTTCCCAGAAAACATAGCCAAATGCTGAAATTTGCTATACCTGTTATGGCAAAAATGGAAACATTTTCCTTATCTATATCTTGACTTTGGTAATTTGAAAAGTCTCATCTTGTAGAATGAAATAAAGTCAAATGTGAATTTGACCAAAAAAAAAAAAAAAAGAAACAAAAAAGGCCTGGTGATATCAAATTTAAAGTTATTTAACTTACTGGGGTTACAATATTTAAAAATATATTCTTTTGAGAAGTATAAGGAAAACACCCACCAATATAGACAACTTTATAAAATATTATACTTACAATGTAGTTGCTTGTAGCGATGAGATATTAAAACACCTTTTGTTTTATCCACATCTAAAGCTAGGTACTCCACTGAGCCATGGCCAAATTTTTGCACTCGAAATACACCATTTTTTGGTCCTGCTCCATATATATAATCTTCAAAGATATCAATCCTGTGTGGATGCAACAAACCTAGAATTTTAAAAAGGTAGAGTTATAAAAGTTGTAATGTATATACTCAGAGTTAAAAAAAAACAACTAAGTTTATCCATGATTATATATAAAATGTTATTACTGTTCTTCGAAAAATACCTTTCAGAATTGGAATATTTTTAATATTAGCTGTGAAGTTGTTAGAATTAATTTCTTAGCAGTAGGGAAAGCAGGATACTAAACATGTAGCTCAGAACATAAAAAATATTTCCATCATCACTTTAATCATTTTCATCATTAGAAAGGATTTGCTGGGGGTTACTATATACAGAGTAATCAATCTCCCCTACTATACAGTCGACAAACAAACAAGCAAACAAAAAGCCTACCAGCAGGCTGACCTTATCTGTAGCAGAAAAACAGGAAGTTCACAAAACTCTCAATTTGTGTTCTGGTTCAAATTATCAAATTAATGATCAAATTAGATCACCTGAATGATTGGTTTAAGTAATCATGAGTTGATTTTAAACAGTAAAGTCCCCTCTCCCCAAATTTGACATTACTAATGTCTGTTTTAGAAACGAAATAAAGAAAACAAACTGGCAAATGGCAGTCATGCACATGACTATTTTGGCTAAAAATAATACTGACCAACATTTTTCACGTTTGATGACTACTATTTTAAGAGATTTTTATCAAAAGAATAATTATTCTAATTTTTGATACTGAAATTTGTAACAGGTAAAATGAGAACATTTATATTTCACTATCTAGAGGTTGTAAAACATAAAATGCCTTCTATGTTTATATCTTTTTTCCAATGTTTTTTTAAAAAGTTAAAAGTATATTTAAGATGAAACAGGTTAAATTTACTGTAATCTTTTAGAGGAATGTGATTTTTTTTTCCCATCTAGGGTCATTGATCAAAAAAACTCCACACACTTTAAACAAAGGCATAGTGAAAATTGATTTAATTATTTTTCTTTCAACTTTCCTGTTTTTGTTTAAAAACAGAAAGCAAAGCTATATTAAATAAATATGATATGCAAACATAAAGACTCCAAGTACATATTATGAACAAGTTGTGGTTAAAAAAAAGGGGTGTGGGGTGGGGTTAGGGAAAGAAAAGCAAAACAGAAAGGGAATAAATTAGATTCAGCAGAAAGAACTGAAACAGGCAGGCAAAGAAAGGGTGAGGCACAGAAGGGAGCCAAAAATCAGAGAGGGAAAAGTAGGAGGCAGGCAGAGAGTTGGAGATTAAAAAAAAAAAGAAAAAAAAGGAAAAGAAAAAAAAGAGGGGCAGCAGCAGAAGAGCACAAGTAGATTCTGCAGTGACTGGTGGTACAGGTCATTTTTTACACACCACTTTTCACTTGGATGAGGATATCCCTCAGTATCGATTATTACTATGATGTTTTATTGCATACAATAACTTATTTCCTGCTTGCTGTCACTGCTATTTGAAATAAAATTTATGGTTCATGGGAGCTAATAATCCTGTCTACTTAAAGTGTTCTGCTGAGAACAAACTAGCCACAGAAGCAACAGTATAAAATCATCTTCTGAATCTGGGCAGCAATGGCCCATGTCTGTCCAAGTCAAGAAGCTCTTCTGCCTTGGCCTCTTTGTTATTCTAGCAGGAATGAAAATTTTAATTAATAGTAAGAGCTACAAGTTGAAAGGAGAAAAAATTTAAGGAAATCCAGAATGCAAAGCTTTCATACTTGTATTTATGCGCTGTCATTTAATATTCTCAATGATAATTAAAAGCAAAATCAAAAGCACTTCACACACCTTGTTTGCTGCTGACAGAGACCACTGAATTAGAGCCATCATACAGAACACTGCCGATCACGGAGAGCTCAAAGTCAGCCCAGTATATGCGTTCACTAAAAAGATCCACAGCCAGACCTGCAAGGTCAACACACACAGACAAATAATGGAAATAGATTTCAGATTATTTAAAATCAAGTTTTTGCTTCTTTTAATGTATTATTATGGTTGACATTTTTCTTCAAGTATCACAGAAATTACCCAGTGTATGTCATGGTATTATAGAAATCAGAAAAATTGAAAGAACCTTATCCTTATCTCAAATATGTGTGTTCAGATTACAAAGCATTTATTTAATAAGCTATAGAAAAATTTTACTTCGCATAGGAAAAGCTACCCTAATTAACCTTCGTATCCATACTTACTGGTTTCTTAATTATGGTTATTCTTTAATAGACTTTTCCATGATATTTCCATTTTTATCTTTATAGTATATGCAGAATGAATTTATTATTTAAATTATTTATCTAACCATTATTTAAAATACTTCAGTAGAATTAGTTATAATTTCAATTCCTTTGTGAAGGTATAGGTCTCAGAATGTAAAAGGTTCATGGACTTAATCGTAAGACATTTTCACCCATTTGGAGTTGACTCCAGAGTTGTGAGATACCTATGTGCATGCTGAAATTTTAAGTGACTAAAGATTAATGTTTATACTAGAAACGAATGATGGTAAATTTCTTAATTAAGATTCTAGTGGTGCTTGAATTTTTTTACTGTAATCATTAATTTGCTCTGAGACCGCATGTCTTCATTTTCATCATAGGTATCTGTCAGTGAATAATAATGGGTCAAAATAACATGTGGTGGAAAATGTATTTCTATTTATTTGATTTGAATTTGTTGATTTTGCAAATGTGATTGGAGTCCAGCCAGTATCTTGCAAAAATCATCAAAACATAGAAAATCTTAGAAAGTACACTTCCTTCAATATAGAAAAGCAAGATCTATGACATGTATGTTCTATAATAAATCTTTGCCGCTGTAGATATTTAATTTTTATGACAAGCTAGTCCTTAGATACAACATATTACATACTTCAAAAGTACAATGCAATTAAATACCTATGATAACTGAAGAGTTTTTCTAATCAGAATATTCAATAAGCAACTGAGGTGTACCTCAATGGCAAGGGAACTGAATAAAAGGTATTTTTTCGTCTGTGCTACATTTGTATTTCCATGCAGAGAGACCAAGACTTAACAATCAGAATGAAAAATATCCTGGTGAAAATCATTTGCAAATAATTCTTCAGTTAAGTATGTAGATACAGTCCAAAAGTAATCAAACTAAACATAAATATTGCTCTTCAAGTAAAATATAGAGATCTGCTATGCCCAATCAGCCACCGAGAAGTTACTTAACAATTAAAGCAAGTGGTCCATGTTTTACTAGCTTCTGCTCAATGATTAATTTGCTATTTGGAGTCATATTAGGAGTTATGATTTTGCTTCTTCATGTATAATTATAAGTAACATGAACCATAAAATGATCCAATTTCTGGCTACTGCCATTATAGTTCAAAACAGTTGTCTTAAAAGGGTTGAAAACACTTTTCTTTCTCCTCCACTAATGCGATATGATAAAGTAGATAAAACAAAAACCTGTCCTCGGTAAAATTGATTGTACACTTAAAAATATTAGATTTTCTAATTATAGAAAACAATGAGTGTGTAATCAAACTTAGTGAACAATATTGTTTTTTCAGATCCAGCAGCAGTAAAAAGTTCTCAGAAACGTCATATATTGCATTATTGGTCTAGGTTGTCTAAGACATATCCATCGTTATCAGCTCTGATCCCATATTGTACTATTGGGTGGATTTACATCTAAATAAAATTTATATAACAAAGCTTTTAGATGAGTGGGATTTATAGTTCAAAAATTTTGTAAATCAATGAGTTTGCTTTTCCCTTAAGAGGGAAAGAGATAGTCTTTTAAATTAAAAAGTTAATAAAAGAATCAACTAACTTTCCCTGTAATAAAGATGAGAGTCAAGCTTATATGAAAGAACAAGTTCATGTCTATCTTTAAAATATCACATCCCTTTTTTGTCTTTAATAAAGAACCAATAATAAATTTTAAAAAAATCGGTTCTCAAGAAACTCATTCCTATCTGAATTAAGAATGATGAATCTCTGAAACCAAGTCAATAGAAGTGCAGAAAATTTAAAATAAGATGCCAAACTTGTTTTAATCAAGCATAATGGAATCACAGTTTGGAAGGCTTGTAAAAGATAAAGACATAGGCTCACAACGTTTTAGTGATGCATGATAATGACACTAATCACGTAGTCATTTTCTTAACACCTCCCACGACACCAAGACTACTGTTACACTTTAGGGATTTCTCAATCTCACTTTTGTTGAACTTTGACATTTTTCAGGATCCTCCCACTAGTTTCCCTATTTTCATTATAGTCTAAAAAGAGAAAAAGAAAATGGAGGAAAAATCTTATGAGAAACGACCACAGTACCAATGTGATATTTAAGAGAGAAAAAGGACAGAGCAATAAATTAAAATCACTGTATTTTCAGAAATAGAGAAAAAGATTATAAACTTTGTTTTAAAGAAAAGCCAAGATTTGTAAGGCAGGAATAACCAGCAAGTGTGCACTACCATATTTTTGATTTAAGGGATGATAAGAGGAACCAAAAGCTCTGAAGATATTTACCATTATATCAAATTTATATCTCAAAAATTGTTAAAAGTATTTTTGAGATAGATGGCCTACTTAGAGTCTTAGATTCCAAACTAGATTAATGCTGTTTTTTCACATGTATACGTATATGCACATATATACATATAAACTCACACAAATTTATTTTTCTCTCACACACACTTTTGGTGGTGTTTGTACAATAACTGCATCAAGAAACAGCAAAATAATTCTAAGATGTTTATCCATTTAGACCCTTTGTTAGCCAAGGACAATGAACCTGCTTAATGAATCAAACATTAGGGCTGGTTCAGGGCCAGTGGTGTAGTTCCTTATTCTCTCAGAAGTTGCCAAAAGTTTAGCAGAGATAAAAGTCAACATAAATAGGCTTCTAGATATTAAAGAATATGGCACTTAAATCAAACTCATGTAATCCTACATACTCTCATACTGGAAGGAAAACTGGAAAATGTCCTTATATGACACAGTGTTCATTAACTCAACATATACTCATGGGGCTTCTCCCTTGTACCACACACTGCCAGGTACTAGGCACAGAGCAGTGGACGAAAGAGATCATGTTCCTGCTCTCATGAAGCATGTTACTCCATCACCACACAATTCATTGGAACAGAAGATAGATTACGCTTCTTGTGTTTAAAATACATAATGCCTAATTTAAAAAAAAAAGTGTGCCATTTATTAAAGGAGGTCGTAAAACCATACCAGGCGTTAGAGTGTTAAAAGTTCAGGCATCTATCTCTCCACATTCATTCAATACATGATTATTCAACACATAAACTCACACTAATTAAAGGCACTATAATATGCTACAGGGGATATAACACGGAAATCAGTGATGGTATTTGGTTTAAGTGGTTCATGGTCTGGTTGGGCATGTAGAATGTGCACTAAAGAGTTAATAATCTGCTGTATCATTAAAGCAGAACATAATGGAGTACCAAGTATGGAAATAATGAATGCTATAAAAGTCCAGAGAATTAAGGTGTTCTCATCAAGATTTTGGCAAGTCTGAAATGATAGTGCTGGTGGTGGGCTAATTATCTGATCAGATAGTAGAGCACTAACCCTGGAATTTATAGTGGTTACAAAAAGGGACAGAGACAATATATACAGCTATTCCTGTTGTTCCTTCATGCTAATATCATCTTTACCCTACTAAGGTACAGAGTACAACCAAATGTACTGCGTTCCAGAGTGCATATTCATTCATGGTGCATAAAAGAAAAATACCCTTTCCTATAAACCCACAACATGAAAAACAAGATTTTATACTCGGAGGGAAACAGAGGCATTATTATACTTACTGATTTTAGTATGATAACCTTGAACTCAGGAAAAATATTTCTATACACCAGGAAAACAGAGAGAAAATTGATGTGGACAAGTCTAAGATAGTCCTGGGAAGATATAAGCAATGAATATGCTTCCATGCAAGGATATCTCATAGGATATATTTGTATAAGTGCACATGCCTCCTCACATATAATGTGTATATATGCATGTAGATACAGAGTAATGACTTACTGGTTGCCAACTTTTATTACTGCTTTCTAATAATATGCTATTTATGAAAGTTAAATTATCTACTATTTCCTAAAAATCTCCTGAGACGTGTTAACTCATTGTATATGAATAACATTTTGCATGACAATACCCAGGAGTTATAAATCACTATAAAGACAGCACTGAGAGAGATTTCTGCTCAATGAAATAAAAATCATAACCAAGAATATGAAACCAGCATTTCTAATATTAAGAAAGTCACTTATTAAGTAATGCCCATGTAGTGTCCTATATAAATGGAAGGCTTATGCTCTTTCTACTATTCCATACTTTTTCTGTGTAAGACCCTAGGCTATGCCCAATAGTGTATACCATCTACCTTTTGAAACTCTTTCAGCTATTGTGACACTGAATTCTGTAGGTTTACTCCTATTGCTTAGACACCTTTGAAGTTTTCACTTTTGACCTTGACTCTTAACTAAAAGCATTTCAATTAATTCTACCCTTTGAACCTTCTTTTTTCTCCTGCATCCCTTGTCCATCTTAGTAAGTCCAGTAACTTTAAATATCAGCTTCCTGTTGCTAATTCCCCAAACTGAATGTCTAGTTGTGCTTTGAGCTCCAGGACTAAAATTTTCAACTAGCTGTGAGATATATCCATTTGATTCACTTAGCGTGGGTCATGTCCATGCCTGCAACACTCGCCTATGGCCAAGTGACAGCATCACATAATCTGCGCTCAAGTGCCACCTTCCCTAAAGGCCTGTTCTGATGCCCTAATGATGTCATACTGCAACCTGTCCTACTCCATTCCTGACTCTTCTTCAAGTTCTACTTTCACTCTTTTCTCCATAGCACAAAACACCTCATAACTTTATACTTTACTTTTTAAATATTATATTTTTTACTGTCCCCGTCTCAGACCTCTGTCCTCCACTAAAATGTAAGCACTAGCAGGACAGAGATCTATGACTATGTGTTATTTCTATATTCCAAATGCCAAGATTTATACCTGGAGCATACTAGGTGCTCAATAAATATTAGTTGAATTAGGGAATGAATGGATTCTGAGAGTCTCTTCCTGTAAGCAGGGTAGATATTCTCAGAAGAGTCACTGATTAGAAGACACATATATGCAGACTACACATGGGTGAAAAGCTTATGACATGTCCCTATGGGTATATGACAGGATCCTGTTACCTGCTAACATGAGGCAATGTTACTTGCCAAGGTCTCTAAGACCCTGCACAAGCTGGCCCCTACCCACCTCTGTAAGCCTTCTCTCATGACACTTTCCAATTTGTTTCCTATGCACTTTGGCTGTCCTTGAGGCAATGTTACTTGCCAAGGTCTCTAAGACCCTGCACAAGCTGGCCCCTACCCACCTCTCTAAGCCTTCTCTCATGACACTTTCCAATTTGTTTCCTATGCACTTTGGCTGTCCATCAATTCCATTTCCTGCCTGAAAACCCTCTGACCTGTCCTTTACTTTCCACTGCAGTGTCACTCCTCACCCTACTGCTTCACATGGTTTAGTGACTAATCTTAAAAATCAGCTACTCAAAAAGCCTTTCTGGTCCACTATGATTAAAGCAAAACCTCTTTAGCACTCCACTCTTCCCTATCACTGCCATTTACACATATGTGCTATTGTGTGTATGTGTGCACATATATACACATTTCTGCTTTTCTTTTTATAGTCCCCACATTAGACTGTAAGTTCCATGAATGCAAGCATTCATATTTCCGATGACTAATAGTTCCTGGCATGTAGTGAGCATTCAATACTTCTTTTTTAAATGAAAGGAGGAATGAATGAAGAAAGGAAATAAGGAGATGATTGTTTTGCTGATTTTAATTTACTGACTCTTTATCCCTTCTGGAGACATTTCCTATCTTTTCCTCTATCTTTATATGTATTCAAGGAATTCTACTATGCTAACTTGCTTTACCTCCCATATAAATCCTCCCCTTTGTATCTCATTGTCACTATTCTAGACATTTTGTTCTCTGCTCTCATCAGGGCCACTTAATGACAATTAATTGGTCTCTCAGTTTCTGTGTCTATTCATTCCATTTGCCCATTCCTACCAAAGTAAGATGCCTGAAGACCTACCGTTTTCAAATCACTTCTTGAAACAAAATTATACAATAGTTCATTATTGCCTAAAAAATCGTGTCTAAACATCTTGACATTTAAGTTCTGCTAGTCTCAACTCATGCTAGATTACACAACCTGTCCCCTTCTAGGTGCATAGTGACTCCTGACATCAGCAGAATATGCCACGTGCTCCACACTCAGTGCACTATCTCATTTAATACATACAGCATTATTTTAATTTAGTTATTATTATTCTTTGGTCTGTGAATGATAAAACTAAAGTTTGAAGATAATAAGTTCATGTCTGAGGATTCACAACCAACAGGTGATCCCTTGGGAGTCAAAACCTGACTCCAAAGAACATCTTTATAAAAATTCCCTCATGATGGATTATTTGTGCACTTTTCAAATGCCTACCCATCCTTTCACATAGTTTTTCTGTGTTGGAGATCATCTTTCTCACCTTTGAACCCTGATGACATTATAAAACATGAAACAATTTTCATATTTCACAAAAACTACACTTACTTCTGTGCATGCTCCCCCTTTTTTTCCTCCTTGAATGTGAACTTCATGAGAAAAGGGACTATGCCATGTTCGATACACACGTCTTTCACTGGGCCTATTGTAAGCGACAGTGTGCTGCCTGCCCAGATCTTCTCTCCTAGGTGGGACACCCATCCCCCAATTGTTGCTTCAGCTGCTGAGGGCTCACCCTTGCCCCACTTCTCCAGAGAATTGTGCTCAACTGATTGGAGCAGCTTCTCTTGCAAAGTTCATCCCAAAGGCCAACTGATGACTGAGAGGGCATATGCAAATCTGACCCCCTTGCCTATCATGGGATTTATGCCCCAAAGCACATCCTCAGTGGCTCATGCCAAAACTAGACTTTACCTGAGACATAGTTTTTCTGGGCTCTTACCCCTTCCCTCTCCATCTTTCACAGTTTCTTCTGACCCACACTTCCTTCACACACAACCTTTATAGGAATCCCCGCCTCAGGCTTCCTCTTGAGCACCCCCTACAGGCACTTTACAAACTGCACCAGAGTCTTTCTTTAAAATGAGAACATGTTATGTATACTATAATTATGTAAAATGTTAACATCGAAAAAGTTTTTACTAATTTTGCAACTTTTCTGTAAGTCTAAAACTAATTTTTAAAAAAGTTTTAAAAAGTAATGCAAAGTGCTCAAAAAAATGAAAATCGTGTTTTAGCACATCATGCCACTTACCTCCACAATACCCTCCCAATAGTTCCCCTTAAAGCTAAAATAGAACCCAGTCCTCACCGGTGCATTCCAGACCCCTAGTCACCTTGCCACCCTCGTATCTACCATTCTCCTGAATGCTTATATGCTTCTGGGTATACCAACCTTCTTACTTTTACATGCTTGCTATCTCTTTTTATTCAGGTATTTCCTTAAATATCACCTTTTTAGAGATAACTTCTCTGATAATCATGACTAAAATAGTACTCCCCAAAACAGCCCATCCCTTACTATGCATATAGCACTTACAGCTATCTGACATTATATAAAAATATATATTCTATCTTCTACAGGAAGATAAGTTTAATGAGGGATGAAATTTGCTTCACAAGTGTAGGAACTTGTTTCTTCAGCATTTGGAACAATTATTGGCCTATAGTGGGTGTTCAATTAATATTTGATAAGTCACTGGAGACTAACTTATGTAAATAGACTAAATCCCAAATACTGCTTCTTCCCATAAGAGTAAAAACAATCTAGTTGGATGAAAAGGCACAGGCATATTAAAAGTTAATAAAAATGTTAGTGCCAAATAAATATTTTAAACTACAAAAGACATTACAAAGCATAATTGTTAAATAATATATGCTATAGACAATGTATTTTGTCCTTTTGGTGGGTGTGTAGTGGTAGGGGTGAGAGGCACAGAAACCCTGAGTCTTCTGCAGTCTGAAAATGTTTTATTAAGGAAGAAGTGCTAACGCTAGACCTTACAAGATGAAAAAATTCAGCTAGGTGGAAGACAAAAAGTTGGAAGTGCATTCTAGATGTGGGAGCTGAGAGGAAAATGACATGGGAGAAAGAACACGAAGGCAGAAACCGCCTGAGATCCTTAGCAGTGCTGAGAATACAGACAGTTTGGCGTAGTAGCTTAGATGGCATATCTGGGAAGGAGATTAAAGCCAGACTGAAAAGGACACAAAATGAAAAGGCAAGAGACCATCAAATTTCTTTCAAAAAAAATAAAATAAAATAATGTCTTGCCTACTCTTTCTCCATTTAGTCTCTCTCCTTTAGAAAAAATACCATCTATCCAAATATCAACATATATCTAAAAATATCCTAATATATTCCTATAAACTGTCAAATGTAGTGCATGTGCAATTCTAACCTTAACCTAATAACCGTACAGCTTAGGCAATTTCCAAATAAAACCCCCATAATACAATGGTAGTATGATAAGGACTTGACTTTCAAGTTGGAAAAATAAAACATGAAGTGTTAATAACTTCCATAAAATCATGCTGTAATTTATTTTATTCATTTGTAAAAATGATTATATTGCCAACAAAACTAGAAAGAATTGTTAGCATATATGCTTAGCATCCTGCTTCGTATTTTAGAGTGAGTCAGGAGCACATCATACCTGTAGGTCTCTGTAAGTTCTTTTGTACTAAAATCCTTCTCAGAGTACCGTCCATGGCTGCTTCCTCTATGTGGGAGTGGTCCCCAACGACCGTCCAATACATCATCCTGGAGACAGGAGGTCAAGGAGGTTAGCCTGGTGATGTTGCTGTTTTAACTCAACTTTGCTCCCCAAAGCAGTGTCTCTCACACCACTTCCATCAGAATCACCCCCAGAATTCCTTAAAAAGTAGATACCGGCACCCAACTCAAAACCCACAGAATGGGAACCTCCAATAGAGGGGTCCTGAGAATCAACATTTTAAACAAAGTCTTACCTACACACACTAAAATTTGAGAACCATTGTTTAATAGGATACACATAATAGCTTATTGTTTGATATCCAAAGTTCAATTGTGAAAATTCCATTAAAATCTCAAAAGAAAATGATTTCTACTACTTAAAACAAAAATAAACTATTTTCTTATGTAAAAGAATATTCATTTTATTATGAAGGCTGCATCAACATGCTTTTTTTTTTAGAGAGAAGTAACTATTTTCTCAAATAGAAAATAATTCTCTTGTTTAGAAGACACCACACTTCATAATTCTAATAATTAAAGTTTCCTTTTTGCTCAGGATCTAGTGATCCACTTTATGGAGTTTTATTTAACATTTTTTAACTTCTTTATTGGTTATTGCTTGTAAGTTTATATCTTCAAGTAAAAAATTGTATTACATTGTTTAAATTTGTTTATACATATGCATTTATTTTTTATTATCACAAATAGCCAGAAACAATAATCTACATTTAAATGTTTAATAAAATGTTTAGTATTGTGAAAATTCAATTTTAGATTAACAATAGCAGTTATATTTATCTCATTATTCTGCAGTATACACATACAAACATATACACACAGTCACAAACATGCTGAATGTATAATATGACATTCAGGAAGAAAAAATATTTTGTGTCACCATTTGGTGTGAAAGGACATGATTTTGTACAGAAGAAGTACAGGAATTTTTAGAAGTCTTGTGAATCTATTACATGTTGAACAGTCATTACAGAAAGAGAGCTACAGAGCACAACAATCTCTAAAAACAGGTACTCATATTAAGAAATATAAATACCAAAACATTAACCTACCCTCTTTTAGGATTTACAGCAATAGCATAGGGTTCTCCAGCCATATTTGTTAAAAGCCTGGTGCAGTTGGGGCCATTCACCTGCCCTACGTTGATAGAGTACCTCAGACTGGTCCAGTGAGTGGTGTAGTAACTGAACCAGTGCATTCTAGAATGATCAGTCCAGTAAATATTTCCAGCAATCCAGTCAACTGCAATGTCCCTGGGCCTTTTAAATTCAGGACACTAAAAGAAAAAGAAATAACACACCACAATATTTTCAAAAGGAAATGAGTGAAGTTTTCTGTATCTGTGTTTGGAGATTGCAGGAGAATCACAGGAACGTAATCAGGTGTTAATTGTTACATCGATTGCAAAAAAATGTTTAATGTTATTCTTAACCTTTATAGATGTATAACTGCATAAATATTAAGTGTGCATCTCACTAGAGTTTGACCTATGACTGCACCTGTTTAACCACCACCCTGCTAGAATATTTCCAGAACCATAGGACATTTACCTGTGACCTCTCCCAGTCACAGAGAGTAACTATAATTCTGATACATAACACCATACCTTACTTTAAATAAATCCTCATATAAAGAATCATACTTGTCTATTCCTTAACTCTTGGCTCAACACTGTGTCTGTCAAATTCATCCATATTGTTGCTGTGTCAGCTATCAATACTTTTCATTGCTGGATAGTATTTTATTTTATTAATATACCACTCATGGTTTACTGTTCAACTGATGATGTTCATTTGGCTTGGTTACAGTTTTAGGCATTACAACTAAAGTCATGAAGATTCTAGCACATGTTTTTGGTGGACAGAACTATTCAATTCTCTTTAGTATTTATCCAGTAATAGAAGTGATGAGTCTTAAGATACACATACACTTAGCTTGAATAAATACTGGTAGAAAAATTTTTCAGAGATTTTGTACCAATATACACCCTTTTAAGCAACATAAAGAAATCTAAGTTTCTCTGCATCCTCACCACACATAATTTGATTTAAAAATTTTTTAAAAATTAGTACAGAAAGACACATTTAGATACATATCATATTTTAACATCTTTTGAGGAAAGTTACAATCTCTGTCACTTAAAGGTTCGGTTTTATGCTTAATATTCTGTTTTACTGAATTACTATGAGCGGAAGGTAAGAGTTCATCAGAATAGACAGTAAGGAAAATAATGTATGTTCTGTGCCCTTCAATTAACTCGATCATTTTGAGCAGAAACCAGTGTAGTAATTAATTTGACATAGGTTTATTGTGCATAGCTGAAAGTGAGAAGGGATTCCCAGGGGTATTATATCAAGAAGAGAAACAATCATTTGAAGGTGATTACAACTACACATGTAGTCAATGTGTAAGGGCATTATTAGGATCTGGCAACTGGTAGAAATGTGAGATTTTAACACAGTTTATTGTGTGGCTAAGTAACGAACAGATTTTATCAATCAGTGAACTTGGTTTAGAAGTGAAGAAACTGAAAATCTCAGAAAGAACATGGAATGCCAAGAAACAGGAATTGCAAGTCACTGTCTGCTGTGTGATTACTGGGCTCTTCAACAAGAAAAATATGGCTTGAACTACAACCAGAACCCATAGACAACGTCTAATGACCTTGATTATCAATATTCTGACCAATTTGGCTTCAAAACCAAAATTATAAAATTTTGTATTAGCCTATTTCTCAACTCTAACAATAAATACTATTCATATACTCAGTAGATATCTGAGTTAATTATAAAGCACTCTGTAATACAGCGTGCTCTAGAAATGTCATATAAATAATACTCATAAATGGTTAGAATGTAGAGATTTGTCCTAGCTAAAACAAAAAATCACTTTCAAATCCTCTAGTATCATTTAAATCAGCTGCTTTTTTTTCAGTTTGACAACAGCTAAAATTAAATATATCACCAAAACGGCACGTGCATCTCAGTGTGAATCATGAATTTGTAAACATGAACGAGCACTATAAGCTATTTGAAAACTGTTGAAGCATACTTATAATTTTCTAACACCAGTAGAAGAAACTTTTAGTATGCAAAAATATGATGCTAGTTGTCTAGCTTAAGCGTAGAAAAAATACTTACTTTCACTTCATCAAATGTAAATATATACACTTGATTTTCTATCCTAATGTTATCCCTGCCAAAATATAACATTTCATACAGTGTTCCATCATTCCATTCTATACCTTTAAACCTGTACTGCTGATAATTAAAGACTCAAATTCCTAATGTTCATAGAGAATTCATAACTTTGATTTAATGATACTTTTTCAGGTAAACAGGCTGGTGAGGATTTTACTAATGGTGAATTCTAGAAGGATAAATCAAATTTAGGTCACATTTCAAGGGTAAAGGACATGGATTAAGGAAAGGGAAAAATGTTAATTTCATGCCAAGTACAAGAAATACTGATGATTGGCAGTCTTTAAATCTATGCATTTATTCTCTGGTTCCTGGATCAAGGAATCCCTAATGTCATTCCAATAACAACTAAAGTAGTTTGAATACAGGGTAAAGGATAGTCACACCCAATTAATTCAAACTAAAGTCATGATATCATCAGTGACAAAATGATTCTCTGAGAATAATGGCAGAAGGTGAAAATGTTACCAGGTGTTTATCATCAATGACTCACATACATTGAATGCTCATTAACCCTCAACAATGAAAAGCACATAACAGAAAAAAGAAAAATACAGAAAAATAAGAGGAGGAAGGGAGGAAGTGAGAAAGGAAAAGGAGGAGGAGGAAGATCACCATCAAAACAAGAAGGAGGCAACAGTATTGTCCTACTCTCAATTAACCTATGGGCAAATTAGGAGATCACCTTTTGTACTGTGTTCCATAAGAATGAAATAATCCCTCTCCATTGCTCACCACTTGAACAGGATTGTGAACAGCATTAGCCATATAAAAGGGACTCATATTGAAAGGATGTTGGCTGGAGAGCAAAAGGCAGAAATTCCTGTTGAATTCTTGATATTATGATCAAGCAATTTATAAAGAGGTACCGAAATCAATCAGGTAAATACAAAAAGAGAGGAAAACACAAGAAAAGTAAACTGAGGTTCTAGAAGTAGAAATGGAGATTGACATGGGAAAACAGAACAGGAAAGCTAAGAACATGCTTCCCCCAAAAAACAAACACACCAGATTGGAAAGAAAAATATATAATACTTTCATGTGCACCTTTGGCTAGCTCACTAGACACAGGCTGAAGAACTAGAGGCACTAATGACATGTGTCATGTTTAAGAGACTGCAGAAGCATGTGGTTACCCTGACAACAAAAGGCATCGCTCTTATTATTGCACAAAATAGAAGACACACACATTTTGACTGCTTTCTCCAGACAGATGATTTCTTCCCTAATAAGCTCTCTTGTACACAGGCAAAGTTTTAAGTCCTGAGGCATTTCTCTTTGTAGAAATATATTAGTCAAATGAATAAAGCCCTTAAATTTTATAGAAAAATTGACAGCTTGATAGTAACAAAATTAGAGGTTACTTCTTTACATTACTAATCCTTTACAGCTCTGGATGTAGGTATCTGTCACAATTCCAGTTTCAGTAAACTAAAGATAGAAGTCACTGGAGACATTTGTTTTAAAACAGAAAAGAGAAAATACCAATGAAAAAGGAGTTGAAGCATTTGAGGCATGAAATACTGACTTCTTTTTAACAAAATTCTTATAGTTAGTAATACACTTGTAGAAAATTTAGTTATCACAAGGATAGATTGAGGTGATTTCACATATTTTATCTGTTTGTGATTTTTGTTCATGTTGGTGTACGTCTATGAATAGAAAATTTGGCTCATGTTACTAAAAGTTAACTATCTCCTAATGTAGTTCTAGGAAAACAAAGACATAATGCCACTTTCAAGAAATTGTGTGTGTGTGTGTGTGTGTGTGTGTGTGTGTGTGTGTGTGGTGTAATACTAAGTGAAAAGTCTATTTACATTTTGGTCCACAAAATATGAATCAGATTAGATTCCTATACACAAGAGAATAGAAGTAAAATAATGACTACATAAATTAAAAATACTAAATTCTATTGATTTATTGGTGTTATAAAAGTATCCAGATAGTTAATATTTCAATAAAAAAACTCACATAGTAATAGAGAAATCCAAAAGTATTTTTAAAAGTTATATTTAGAACTAGAATGTGTAAAAGTTCAAAAACTACTCCCAGGAATGAAACTCCTGGCTTCTATTTATGATTTATTCTTGAAGAAGCGATTATTTTAATCCAAGTAATTTTAAGGCTATAGTGATCTACTTCAAAAAAAAAAAAAACGTTTTAGTAGATTCTAACTTAAAATTAACATGTCACTTTAAACATTCAAATTTTTTGTTTTTCTTGATAATTAGGAATATATAGGTCAGTATATTAAAGCCAAGACAACATTCCAGAATAGCAGAGCCAATCAGCTGCTGTCCCCCAATGTGTTCAGTTGGCCTGTATATCCTGGGTCCTTGGTGCTTATGTCCAAACTGTTTCACTCATTTATCTCACCTACATAACTTCTTTATACATGTGTGGTTTGCAACCCATTATTTAGAGACAGAAGGGATTGAATTTACTGAATAAATTATGTATCTTAGAAAGGGAATTGAGACAGCAAAAAACACATAGAAAAAAGTCAGAGAAGCAAATGTTGACAAGTATGTCTCCAGAATAAGTAGGTAAGCATCTTGTGAATGAACAGAAATTTTTGGTCTATGTAGCAGATGTGTGTGTGTGCGCATACATATGTGTGTGTGTGTATGTATATGTATACATACACACATAAATTGGGTTCTTATACCTCAATATCTCTCACCAATCAAATTCATTCAGAATATGAATACATATGTCTGTGTGTAAATGTAGGAAATGCTGAATTTATATCATTTCCTTGCCAGCAAATAAAGCTATTATACAACACTATATTTGGGGGAGGAAAAGTTGAAGAAACAACTCTGGTATATATAGATTTTTACTCACAGTTAATTTAATCTAAACCTGAACTCGAAAGCTAATATAGTTTCTTTTTAAAACCATCTTATTGTTATCTACAACTGATAAAATTAAAATATGTTCCAGATTTGCATTAAATGCTGTTCATGTACTTTAAGTCTTTATGGTAGATGCCAGTGTATAAAAAGTAGTGAAGACTTTCAGATAGGTACCTCTGATTCTTTTAAAATACAAAGCTTCAATTACATCCTGCTGTGATAGCACTTGACTTTTCGTAATAACTTCGTATAGCATACATTATACGAAGTTATACGAGGTAAAAATGAAAGGCAGAGGAAACAGCACGTGTGAAGATTCTGATGTGAAGAGAAAAAGTCGCATTCTTGTAACTGAAATATGGCCTATGTCTGGAACAAAAACATTGTGCTTGTGGTTGTTTATGTGTATGTTCATTGTGTGTAAGTGGAAGACGAGACTGAAAGTCATAGAAAGGCTTATAAAACAATGGGTTTTTTAAAAATAGAAATACATAAGAAGGATTTAGGAACAGAGATATGATGATCAAATTAATATTTTAGGATCATTTTGGCTATGGTGTGGAGAATGGCTTGGGAATGGGTACCAAAAGTGGATACAGGAAAATCAGAGGAGGCTTCCTTAAGGGACTCTGGGGAGAAGAGTTCTGAAGTTTAATCTAGGTTTTTGTGAGAGAGAAGTGGACAAAAATGTGATCTATCTGGAGATAAAAACATTTGAACTTCTGATGAACTGAATACTGAAAACAAAAAGAATAAGCTGTAAAAAAGTAACTCTCAAGATCTGGTTTGCCCAATAAGATGGACATTTGGACCATCCACTCAGTTAGAGACAATGATATTAAGAGCAACACCCTGAAATGTTGAGGACCTACTGCATTTATATGCACTAACTGCTTTACATGCATTTATACCTTATTCCTCCCAACAGGCCTGTAAAACAGAATACACTAGAGGAAAATCTGTTCTTTCATGGAGTAGTAAAGAAAGCAAAAGCTCAGCAAAAAAAGCACTGAAATCCATTATTAAAGTCCATTTCTACATTATACTAGAGCAACCAGTGTGGTCTTTGAAATTAAATGGAGCATGAGAAAGTCTACCATGAAATGTTTAACCAAAAGTTTTCTCATAATTGATTGTTCTTCTACAGCAAAGGGAGCATTTCTAGTCAAAATTCTAACGTTCTGTTCATCTTTTAATGAAGTTCCAACTGGAATACTGTCCACTTTTGTCATAGTCTTAAATACATTATTCACTCTCATATCTTCTATGCAATTTATATAATTATCTAATTTACACCTATAAGACAAACACCTCTTCTAATTTTCTTTTTTATTTTTTTTTTTGTCCTTTTTTTGTGACCGGTAAGGGGATCGCAACCCTTGGCTTGGTGTCGTCCACACCGCGCTCAGACAGTGAGCGCACTGGCCATCCCTATATAGGATCTGAACCCACGGCGGGAGCGCCACTGCATTCCCAGCGCTGCACTCTCCTGAGCGAGCCATGGTGTCGGCCCTAATTTTCTGATATTTATTGCAAATATGACATCTTACATACTATTCCTATGAATCAGATTTTCACTCAGTGTTTGACTAGGATTTAAGTGTTATGATTTTGTTCACTTTAAAAACTGTTGTCAAAGTTTATACCTTCATTAAACTAAAATATATGATTAATACCAACAAGAAGTTAATACAAATATGATAAAATAAATGTTTGTTAATTATAGTAAAAAAATGCATGTATTCGTGTGTTTTGTTGTTAGATCCATAATCTCTCCTTATAATTTTGACATTGAACTCATCAAAAATTTGACCAGATATATTTGCTATCATTAAACACAAATTAAATGGGAGAAAATTAATATAATGCATTACAGGTGGTATGTGCTCATGCATATAAAATATGAGCAGAGCTCATATTTTATATATGTATATATACATATGAATATACTTCTAGAAAGATGCACATATAAATCAGAAGAGAGGTTGCCACGAGGAAGCGTGTTTTGGCATGGAATACTGAGACTCTGGAGAGAGGAGAGACATCTACTTCTTAGTATGTATACTTTTTTGCTATCTGACTGTTTTGTTAAGTGTGCATATACATTTCTTTTACTTTAAATACTTAAGATAATATGTGAATTAAAAAACAAATTTTCTTAAGTAATTTTTGATGATTTTACTTCATCTGCCTAAGTTATGTTGAAATCACTTTGTATTATTGAATATCTATTTGGGAAACAAAATACTTCTAAGTCCTATGAAGACTATGAGGTGAGCCATCTCTTCTTCATCCTACAAAATTGTTAACTTTAAGGCCAGCCAGTAATACTTTACTGAGGTTGAAAGCTTCAGAACATGCTATGATTTTATATTAAGAGGCACTTCAATAAATCTTCATTAGTAAAGAAGTTTACAATAGAAATGAGACAAATTTTCAACATATTAATTATGAAAACTGTAAGGGGCAAAAAATATTACAATAACAGGCAGCAATGCACACACTGAAAAGCACCAACTCTGTTTATGAATATTTATATAAGCATTATGGAAATATTTATTTGCAGATTTACTGTCTCACACATAGAATTCATACTTTTCTTTCAACTCCCAAAGAACATATGACAACTTTATTCCTTAAGGCTTTGAGAAAAAACATATACCCACAATTTCCTGTGAGCCAATATATGACTACTTGCTATAGTAAGAAAAAAAATATCTTGAAAATTAAATTTTTGTAGAAAATCATATGTATTTCTTATTATGGTTATAAAACTATTTACTATTTAGATGAGACTAATAATGTCTGATGTACTATAACCCCTGGAACACATGAATGGTTTATTATTAGGAAATCTACCATAGTGACACCATAATAGAAATGATTTCTCACAAACTCACCTATAAGTTGTAATATTCTACAGCAGTGCTAGGTGCCTATAATTAATAATGATTTATTGCATTTTTTCAAATGGCTAGAAGAGAGAAGTTTAAATGTTCTCATCACAAAGAAATGATAAATGTTTGCAGTGATATATATGCTAATTAACAAAATACTACCCTGTAACCTGTAAGTACATACAATTATTATATGTCAATTTAAAAAGATAAAGCATCTTTAAGTATGATGCAATCTCAATTCAATTCTAATGTTTTTACTCTTCTAATCATATTCTAAAAACAATTTTAGAAATGCAAATATGCAAGAATATCCAAGAAGTTAAAAAAAATTTTTAAATATGACTGTGGAATTTATCATCTGACATAAAAATATGCTACGATGCTACAATAAATTTTAAAAATATGTTAATGGTGCACAGATCCACAAAAAGATCGAAAGAGTAGAAGGGAGACTCCATATAGGTCCACGTATTTTGGGGGATTTTAGAACTATAGAACAATAGAAATGTTTACTATGTCACTGGAGAAATTATAGACTACTTATTTAATATTTAGAGTTAAATCCCTACATCAAGTCATATACACATATACATTCAGATAGATCCCCAAACATAAATGTAAAAAACAAACAAAAAAATTAAAGAAAGAATAAAAAGTATTTGCATGTGTTGAGTGAAAGACCTTCCAAATATAATGTGATGTCCAGAGCATTGAAGGAAAAGACAATCAAATCAGCCTACATAAAAAGTGATGGAAAAAAATCATCACAAACAAAGCAAATATACTGGAAGGAAGAGTGTGTGTGTGTGTCTTACAAAACCTCAGTATTTACAGTATATGAATAATGCATAGTAAGATCTTACGGAAAATAAAATACTTTTTAAAAAATGAGTGTAGGTCATAAAGAGACCACTGGGAGAAATTGAATTTTGAACAGTCAATAAAACATATGAAAAGCTGTTCAAGTCTCATAAATAGTGTGAATAATGCACATAAAAATTTTAAAATCTGTTATTCTTTATACATAAAATTTGCAAAAATTAAAAGTTTATTAATATCATGACATTGGTTTTAGCAATGGTGTTGAGAAAAGTTCAGATTCATATATGGAATATTGCTGATCACTTAAAAAATGTAGGCTTCATGAAGGTGTTCTGAAAGTACTTATTCATGGTTACCATAAATTTATAGTAATCAAGAAAAAAATAAAAAGAATGAAAATATAAACTATCAATTTTTACCAGTACCAGTCTCTTTTAAAACAAGACTTTGAAGTGTTTGCTAAAACTTGTTTACACACACACACACACGCACACATGCTCACTTTTGGGTGCACATGAATGCCTATTCAGATGTGTGCATGTGTGTGTGTGATACACACAGACTCATATGCTGGTTAAGATTTATAAACAGGATTTCAATTCAAAATTGAAGCCTATTAGGGATAACTCAATGTGATATTTTGCTAAAGCTTTATCAGAAAAAAAATGCCATAATCAACTTTTTTGAGGAAAAGATGAGATTATTAATGAATAAAATTATAAGCATGCTCATCCTAAACATTCTGTTTTGCGTGAAAGAATATATGCTAAAGATGGTATCTTACACTCACTTCTCAAAATCAAATAGATCAGATGAACATGAGCACGTGTTTTGTTTAGGAATGTTTACCTCTTTAATGGCAAAAATGTAATCTGTACTTTTACAGTTATTTGCATTTTTCCAAACATTGACCTACTTTATTGTGCTTGCCATCATGTACTTTTCTGTACAGTATTTTATGCTAGAAATGATAAATTGCCAGAAAGCATGTAAACTGTTGCATAATGCTATCATATTCTGTTCTGACTACTAAAATTCAAATTCAGAAATCTCATTATGTTTTACCTATAGATGAAATCATCACAGTCATTTAACTTTTAAATTATTTAACTTTCTTAAGGAATTAAAAATCTATCCATTTTGTATTGGCCAAGGGGTTAGAAAATCATGTGTGTCTAACTATAAATAACTTAGTCTGCATTTGAAATTTAAATTTGTAATCATAATTAGTATTCCAACCATGTTCATAGATTACAGAAAAGTATTACCTTTGCAATTAAAAAAAGTAATAAAATCATACTGAAAATTACCTTCCTTTGGAATGGACTTCAGTTAACATTGACTTTTCTGAGTAATATTCTTCTGATTTCTAATACAACATATTTCCTGCCCTTTACAGGGATAGAAATATTCCTATATTTTCAGTATCTGTGAATATGCTTTCAAGACATCCTGCTACCACATGGCTAACTCCTTCATTTGGTTCATTGATAATAGGGTTATAACTAAAATATCCATAGTTTGATTTGTGCATTTTTCTCTCCTTTGCCTACTATTTCAGAGATAAAAATCAATGTGCCATAATCAGCCTAGGGAAAAATCTTAACTGTTATTTTCCAAAGAGTGGGGAAGTCTCAGTCAGTGTCATTTAATGTTTGTGTCAAAACTTAGAAGATAAAATAGATTGCATGCTCGTTAACGGATAACTAGCTGGCAACTGTTATAAGAGTAAATGCTATAATATACGTGGCAGAGTAATCCTTAAGGGTAGAAAATCAATTCTTTATAAACAGTATGGATTTCAAAGGAATAAATACAAATTGTCCAGGTAAAAACAGAATAGACATATAATATGTTTCACATCTTTTGGAAATAATATATATTTATTATCTGGAAGGGATTTTAGTAATTGTCTACTTCAATATTGTAGTTGTTTTTCAGATGAGTAAATTGAAACAGAGATGTGATATCTCTCAAGTTAATTACTTTAGAATTCACAGTAGTCATTAAATTAAGGTGGTAAGAATAAATTTGTTCCATCTTCGTAATACTGACATATCAAAATTACAAAAAGATTTAAAAAGCAAACTTCAATAGTTGCTTTCATCAGTGTAGCCCTAAAGTATTTTTTAAATAATGTATTGGCTGGAATTCGGCTTAGAGCAAAGTGTTAAAACTCATGGCTCAGAGGTTCCAACCTTATAATCATGACATTTAGTCAACTATGATGGGCTTCTCAGTAGAAAATGTACTCCTACTGTTACCTGCATTTCTTCCTAGTGAATGGTGTTAGTCACAATTGGTCTAAGAAGAGAAGGGAAAAAAGCACAAAGTCTAGATGATACAACACAAGTCATTACTATCATTAAAGAATAAATGAAGTTTTATACCCTAACCAAAAAAGGTTAATAACTTTGCCACTGTTTATGAAAAGATGCTATAACATATTAATGAAGTGAACGATAGGATACATAAAAATAAATATAAATAAATATACATATACAAATAAAATATGTATGTATATATATTTCTGTGTATAAGACTAAAAACTTAGTTATGAAATATTAAACAAATTTGGCTTTGGCTTACAATAAATCTGTTCGCTAGAAGACATTGATTGTATATCAATATCCCAAAGACAAAGCTACATAAAATTAAATCATATTCACTGAAAAATTATATCAAAATTAATTAAAGATGTGAGTATTTTTAGCAACTATAAAATTCAGACATCTGAGTTGCAAATAATTTTTAATGTGATGATATGCAGCAGAGAAGAACATGTTGGAAATTGTCATCATCATCAACATTATAACCATCATCCACAGCATTATCATACTGTTAATAGCAAGCACCTAAATATTACTGGCTATATGCCAAGAAATGTTAAACACAAATATATGCATTATATATTAGTTATATGTAATTATACACAATTAATTACAACATATAATTAATATATTAATATACATTTAATCCTCACTGAAACCTCATTAAATAGAAAGGAAAGAGAAGCTAAGAGGCTAGTAAGCAAGAGGAATGAGCTTCCAACTTAGGCAGTGAAACTCCACAGCACAGTATATATTCTTTATTATTTCATTAACAATAGATAAAATAGTACTATAGGAGCAATGTTTTTACAAAGGACACTTCTGTTTTAGAGCTTAAGAAAGTTAATGTTAGCCAAGACACTGAGTCAGTACTTTGGTCTGACAGAGAGGAAGGAGACTGTATGTGAGAGAAAGAGGACAGAGTGATCTGTTAAATTTCTTGGCTCTGTCCTAGAAGTGTTCTTTGTTTCTTTTTTTTGTGTGTGTGGCTGTCCAGCACAGGGATCCGAACCCATGATGTTGGTTTTACAAGGCTGCTCTCTAACCAGCTGAGCTAACCAGCCAGTCCATAGAAGTGTTCTTAATAGAAATAAAGCTATTATACAACACTATATTTGGGGGAGGAAAAGTTGAAGAAACAACTCTGGTATATATAGATTTTTACTCACAGTTAATTTAATCTAAACCTGAACTCGAAAGCTAATATAGTTTCTTTTTAAAACCATCTTATTGTTATCTACAACTGATAAAATTAAAATATGTTCCAGATTTGCATTAAATGCTGTTCATGTACTTTAAGTCTTTATGGTAGATGCCAGTGTATAAAAAGTAGTGAAGACTTTCAGATAGGTACCTCTGATTCTTTTAAAATACAAAGCTTCAATTACATCCTGCTGTGATAGCACTTGACTTTTTGGTTGTATAGGAATAGGCCAGGCCCCATAAAAATAAGTATTTATATGTCATTTTCCTCCCAGGTTACTTCAAAGTATAAAATACACAACAGCTTGACATGCCTTAAAACAAAAACGGATAGTCTACAACAACAAATCTAAACAAATGTTCTAGTTTATTTTTTCTCAAAAGGAATAACCATGATAATCAAGATGTCCATCAAATACAAGTAAGCAATATTGCTCTGTTTTGGATGGTCCCTAAAATAGAGTTATCAGAAGTCAGAAGAAATGGTTACACTACTAAGCTGATCTTTTGTCCTAGAATAGAAGTATATTTTCAATACTCTTCAAAATAAAACAATTTTCCCTGTATTACATTATTTTCTAATGTAAAAATAAAGTGAAGTTTCCTAATGTCATCTCATGATGAAAAGGCTTATGTTTGTAATATGTTGCAAAGCACTATAAAATATAGAATACTCTAGAAATTTTAGGCATCATTCATTACTATTCTTATAAAACTAAGGCAAATGCAATACAACAAAAACATAAAATCATGCAATTAAAATAAATTATATATAGCTATGAGAATAAGTGAGTAGGAAAACATTTTATCTCTATACAGGGAGAATATTGGGAGCAATAAGTGAACATATTAACTATCTTCTATGATCAGATGTTGTGATAGACAGATTTTTTTTTTTTTAAAGTAAAGGGGTTGGAAGGTGTGGGCCTTCAAATATTCAATGTTATTTACTTACAATCAAGCCACTGTTTGCTTGCCTTTTTTCTCTGCCATGGATCCTTTTATAGAAAATTCCTCCTGGATTAAACTGGGTACTCCAAATAATCATATCTCTTTGATAATATACATCCATCCCTGTTATCCTTGAATTATGTTCAATGTGAGAAATTTGTTGATGATCGCCACTGTAGTTGAATGGATATATAAAACCCAGGATATCAGTGTCATTAGCAATGTAGAGAACTTGATCTTCAGAGCCTGGAGATTATTATAATAAAATACAAAAATAAAATAAATTTCAACTAATATAAAAACAATGATTGTACTTTTAAATTATCATGAATTGTTATGCTACATACAGTTTCTTCCTCAGTAAAAATCAACTAATTTCGTATCACCTTTTTGTCCTCATGACTTATGATTTCCAATACCCACATATGTAAACATTTACCATGGTTATTGATAAAGGTTTTTCTAGTGCAAAAACCTAGAAATCAGGCATTTGTAAAACCTTATGTTTAGAAATTAGGTATTTGTAGAAGATGTTCCTTTTATAAAGGACAACTATTATTTGGTAAGTCACGATACACTATGTTTAAGCCCTTTGTATCTCAAGGGCTTGTATCTCATTAAGCCCCAAAAGTTTCTGAGAATCTAATTTATGTACCTGAGTAATCACAACTTCTGGCTAAAAAATGAAAATTTAAGATATAAAGAGTCTTTTTACTCCTGTATTCATATATCATAAATGTTTGTTTTTATTTTTACTGTACAAAGATATCAGTATTTACTACATTAAAATTCCATGATCTCTAAATTATCTAGAGTCTTGCTAAGTGGAACACTATAGCCTAAAGTTTTGACACCCGCAATACAGTACTAATGTCTTTTATACTGATGAATAAAACCCTAAAGTGAATTCTAAAAATATTAATTAAAATATTAATGAAATCCTAAAGAGACCATGAATTGCATATATAGTTTCTTCAAATAAATAAATAATAATAATAATACACAATAGGTACAGTTCAGCTCTCATTCAGTGAATGTTTACTATGTGTCAGGCACTACATAAAGACTCACAACTTTTCTCACTTCTTACAAAAGCCATGGAAGGTAGCTATTAGTATCCCCATTTTACAGATGAGGAACTGAGGCTCATAGTTTTAATTCCTTAAGGCTACAGAGTCTGAAAGGTGCAGTGGTAGGATTCAAATCCAAGTACATCTAATGCCATAGCTCACAATTGAACCACTACATCATGCTGTTTTCCCCTTGCAATAATAATCTTAACAACATCCAATCATACCCTAGATTGAAGTTTTAGTATTATTTAGTAAAAACACAAGCACTAAAATCCATATGTACAGAAGCCCAAAACCCATATCTGTCATTTAACTTTTTAAAAAAATGATATTAGTAAGTGGAGGTCTGAATTCAGAAGCATGATTTCGTTTTAAAACATTTAAAATCCTTACTCAAAAGTTCATTCTCCTCATAACGCTAACCATTATCCTTTTATTTTTATCCCAGCAATGTAATAATTTCTCCTATACACTGAAAGCAGACCATAAAGAAAGATACTTTGTATTCTGACTATCACACTTTAAAATTTTTACCTCTCTTGACAAATTGTTTGAAACACAGTAACCATGTATTTTATTGTCATTAAACGTCCCAGATTAGATTAAGAATGATAACAAACGAGCTGGCCAAATTAATCAGCATTACAAAGATATTTATTCTATATTATCACAAATGAAGGTATTGCTAAAATGCAGTATGAAGTATTTTTCCCCATAGTGTTTAAAACGAAATTGTAACAGCATTTGCGATAATGATTATAACCTTACCTTTTGCTATACAGGTGCTATTTCTTTCTTGAAAATTCTGGTCACACACACATTTATACGATCCTTCCATATTTATACATTGTTGGGAACATGTGCCAAACACCAAACATTCATTAAGGTCTAGAAAAGAGGAATTCAAAATAGCATCATCATACTCTCAGTTCACACTTCATTCTTTCCACGTTTAAAAGCCAAAACTCATTTTTCTTCCTTTCACTTTTTGTTTCTATTTTTTCATTGTACTTTCAAATTTTAAGTGTGTGACTTACTGTATGACATTTTTTGGCCATAACATTTTTTTCACAATGGTTTCACTATAAAAATGTATCAATTATTTTACATTCCTTTTTGTTAATCCACTTAAAATATTAAAATATCTGTTTCAAACTTTACTAGTATTTTCATTCATGCAAATAAACCTCTTGAGGTTTTCTTTTAAGTTTGTTTCTGATTTCCTACCTCCATAACTTTGCAATGGTATATACACTATTCCTTTGTCCTATGATGTCAACTTTTATGTACAGAATTTCTATTCATTTTTCAAAATCCACCTAAAGTAAAGCGTTTCTTGGTTTACACCAATGTATGGGAACAATGATCCATCCCTTAGTTTCTCTACTCTTTGCGCTTCTGGTGTTTCTCTCTAACAACATTGCTCATACTATATTTCACAACTGTGGCTGTGTATTTGTATCCCCTACTTGATTGTCAGTCCCATGAGGGCAGAAATCATAATGTATTCCTTTTTTATTGCCATGTTTTGCACAATGGCTGGCAGAGAATGAAGAAATGAGTGCACCTCTAACACATTTCTGGGGTCATGTATAGTGTATAAAGTGATTATGTAACAAGAAAAGCTGTATTGAAACTATGAATTAACAAATTAAAAAAAACTGTGTGCCTATATATAAATAAATACATCTAAATTACAAGCAATAAATAAACAAATCACAGGCAATATTCTGTATCGTGGTGCATGATTTTAAGAGCATAAGCAGAGGAAGAACTGAGGTCAGGTGATTCTGGTGAATTATCTACTTTCTCTTTTCCTCCTCTACTTTTGCATTTAATCAGCCTAATTCTGCTCCTTTTATCACTTATAATTATCTTAATTACGTAATAAATCTGTGAGGTAAATCCTTCTCTTGAATTAGAGAACTTAAGAATCAGCACAGCAATAATAGCCACCTTTTTTTAGGATTCGACAATGTTCTAAGGGTTCAATGGCAGAGGTAAGGACTTTCCCAGTGACACTTGCAAATGATAACGCCAATACTTAAACCCAGCTTTTCTGATTCTGTCATCTCCACTATGATACCCTGCACAAGGAGAACTTAAGCATTCTCAGGACAACTCATTTCTGTGTTTCATTAGGATGTATAGTAAAGAGATACAGAAAAGGGTATTTACTTGTTTTTAATGAATATTATACAGGGATGAAGTAAAATTTGTCTCATCAGCACCTAACCATCAGAATTACAACAAATATTTCTGGTTTGTTTAGCACCTGTAACTTTGAACAAGGAGTTATTTGTTACTACGGTTTCCTTTTGGTATGAAATAAAAATAAGCAAAAATCTGCATGATTTGGTAAAATCTCAGCTCACTCACATAGCCCCTAATGGACAGAATCAACATGTTCTCTTCATGTCTAGAATTAGACCTGGATTGTGAGCTTTTGAAGAGGATGGAGGAATCCCACACATGACCAGTACCCAGACCAGTGCCTGGCACTCAGCAACAGTTAATCCCTTTCTAATTCTCTTCTGCCTTTCCCTTTGATTTTTCTTCCCTTCAGATGATATAATTGAAGTGTTCGATCTTTAACAGCAAATAGCTATTTCTTAGGCTTCTTTTGACATGCATAAATGAAGGGCACAAATTTAAATTCTTTGGACTACAAAATCAAGGTAACGTCTTTCCCCTCCACTATATCAAGTCAAAACTGTTTTCCTTACTATCAAAATTTCATTTATTAAATAAAAGTGCAAATTGTATTAGAGGTCAGAGGCTACTCACTCGCACAACAAAAGTATATAAAAAGAGTGGATTTATAGCAATTTAAAATGAAGAAGCTAGGTGGCAGGTTGTATGTGCTGTGAAATATAATTAAAAATAAAGAAACTTTGGACAATAGAATTTCTAGATTTGGTAAGAATATACAGAAAACAAAGCTTACTATTTACAAATAAATATTAGGAAGTCAATGCTATTGGAATGAAAATCTTGAAGAAATTGTGTGTATGTGTATATTTATATACAATTGATAGAAATTGTCTGGGAAAAAGAAATACTGTAGTTTTGAGAAACAATTTATGTTTTATTAAAATAGAGAAAACACAAGTTATCATCTTTCAGTGTTCCATATTAATGGAGAATTAAAATGTCATGAATAATCCAAACAAGCACATAACTCAAAATGTACATAGATGTGATGTGGCTACACTTTTTCCTCCTTTGGTGAGTATAACTTAATTCAATAATTTCATTTTGATTGACACAACATAAGTAAAATTAATTTTCTTTTCCCAAGCATATCATAAAGAGACAGTACAGACATTGTCAGGTGAAAGCATTTTAGGACTTGAATTCACCCTGGATAAGCCAAACTTAGACATTTTAGGTTTGGCTCTAATAGCAATAATAGGTGAATACGAATATGAATATCAGTTTTATTGGACAAATTTTCAGAAAGTGTATATGAGTCTGTAATTCATGGTTTTATAGTTAAAGCTCTGATGTAAATTATATTGACTGACTTACTTTGAGAGTCTGACTATCCTACAAGCTCAATTTTTAAAGGATCTCAAGTAAGTTGACAGAGATTTATCTAGATCCTGATTTTGAATTTTTAAAGACACATTATGATAATATAAAGCACAGTTTAAAACATGGTGTTAGGATGAAAGCCTAAAATTCTCTAAAGGTGAGTTACCTATTGCAGTATTCAAACGCACACTCAAGAGAAATGGGTCATCATAAACATTCTTTCATGAAGTGAGTCTAATTCTTCAATAGTTCCTGAACCAGCAATTTTGTAATTTGCATTTCAAAACAGAATTGTAACAATACATTTGAAATTCCTGCAGGTCTGAATTTGCTATAGAAATGCTTTGTCACCTCAGTGATGGTTAGCTTAGTTGTACAAACAGACTCTTGACCCCAGAAACTTTCACTCTCATAAGTGAAATGGTATCCCGTAGATACACACCATTTTGATGAAAATCAATCCCTTGTCATTTCACAATTTAGCAGTCTTGGGAGTCTTTTTATAACCCACAGATTTAAGAGCAAGCTGTTGAAGAAATGTACTCTACCTTCACACTGTCTGTTTTCCATGTTTCTCTGAAATCCAGGCTTACAGCGACAGAAAACAGATGTTTTTATTTGATTACAATATGCATCATCTCCACATGGATTCACATTATCTTTGCAGGTATATTCAGTTGGAGCTAGGATTTAAAAAAATGATCAAAACTAATACCATTCTAATTCCTGAAGTGGGAGTTTACCTTTTTTAAAAAAATTTGAAGTGGTATTTATTATTCCATAGATAACTCTTTTTGAATGTATAAGATCATGATCTTGTTTTCATGATGTAAGCTCTCATTTCTTTTAAAGGTATATTAGCAGATAAAAATTGAATTCATTGACATTAAATCTAGTTTTGACCAAGCTGCCAACAGCTGATATTTACAGCTGTTGTCAAGCTCCACTACTTTCTAAAAGGAAGTCAAGAGGCAATGATTCTAATGACAAGCTGTCTTTATAACGGTACTGTACGTGAGTACTATAACCTTCTCTAAGAACCAAACATTTCCTATACGCTACCTGGAGATTTGGGCATTTATTGCTAGCCTAAATTAATATTCATGAACTCAGTCAAGGGCACTATCACATTACTTAGGCAGGTAGGCTAAATCAACAGTTTTTAAAAATTTTTAGTCTGGTCACACATATAAGGAGTAACATTTGAGTGTGTCACATGCTCTAATGGTCATGAGCTGAAACACCACTAGGACAAACTAAGAGTTACTTGTGAATTCCAGCATAGTAGTTTCAATTTCAGTGATTTATCTCCCATTCAAGAAAACATTTTAGTACTCAAATAAATGACAGGGGAATTACTACAGGGATAACATCGTGTTACCTCTAAATTATTTAAACAAATCAAATTTTTGAGAATTATGAGAAATTTAATTATTAGAATTGTAACCATTATTAATCCCCACTGATTCTTGAATATTTTACAATTAATTAAAATTCACCAGTGTAAAGATACTATGGTTGAGATATAAGTGGCCATATCCTGGTGGGCACTGTTTCATTCCCTAGTGAGGAACAACCTAGATACATAAATTAGAAAAAATAAAAGATCCAAAAGTAGGAAGTATTTTATGACTTTTGTAAGCAATATGAATTTAGGTAATAAATTTAATTATTTTTATTTAATACGGAAAATCAAATATCAAGCACTTAACAAGCAAGTATTGACAACTAGGATCTAATAACCCAAATATTACAGTACTCTAACTGAACAAAATTATAATGTCTTCTATAAGCATAACTCAGAAATGGATTAACTTTAAAAAAATTGAATTAATTAAAAGCCTTACCATCATTCAACCAAATATCACTTTTTGTAAAATTCAAGGATACTAAATTTATATTTTATAAAATAAAATATAAAGGTATATAGATTTCTTTGTTGACATCAAATTCTGTATTTAGATACAGAGTTCTTACCCTCATCTCTAACAAGGATACTTACTGCAAAATCAACTTTTTCCACCTCATATTTCTATTATTAACTAAATCATGTTCTTAGGTTGCTTTGCCAAAGGTTTAAAAAAGGTCATAACTTCAGCACGTTTTGAAGAGCAATCTTTCCACCCAGTAGTAAAGAAAATTTTAGTCACATTAAGCAGAAATTAGAACTTGTGTTGCTGCACTTTGTTTAGCAGAAAAGAAACTCACTTATTCTGCAGCCTTGCTCATCTGAACCATCACCACAGTCATCGAGTCTATCGCACTGGAGGTCCATGGGGATACATTTTTTATTACTGCAAGCAAACTCATCCTTTTTACAAGGCCTTGCTTTATATGTAAGCTTACCTATAGAGTCAGTAAAAATGATTAGTGCTTCACAGAATAAAAACAAATTTTCTGAACACAAAATATGTTCAAGATTTTGCTAAGTGCTATGAAAAACATGGGTCAACAATCCTTTATTTGAAGCTCTTGAGGATAAATGTTTTAAAATTATAAACTTTTTGGACTTTAGAAAAGTGACAGCGTATTTATCCTATAATTAATAACAACCTATTTCTATAGGAAAATGTGTGCATATTCACCCTAAGTGGGATTTTTTAAAAAAGTTATAGAAACGGCCTCAAATGAGTTCAGTTCAGGTTTTGTCTTCAAATGATTGTGC
Organism: Galeopterus variegatus; assembly: GCF_000696425.1. Classification (NCBI taxonomy): domain Eukaryota; kingdom Metazoa; phylum Chordata; class Mammalia; order Dermoptera; family Cynocephalidae; genus Galeopterus; species Galeopterus variegatus. The sequence continues at coordinate 56,027 of NW_007728054.1, read as the reverse complement.
TGCATACTTACATAAAGCCTTTTGTATAAGGAGCATGTTGAATTTCAAAATTGTGAAAAAGGGTTCATGTACATACACAATCCATACAAAGCTTCACCCTTCAAGGAACTGTTTTAACATTTTTAAAGCACTATGTTATTTCTCTCATGTGATGAGTATTTTCTGGAATAAAGGCCTTAGTGGAAACTCTGGATAAAACCACACAACCCCATTATGCAAATGAAATATTAGTGGATTGTTCTTATACCCTGTCAGAAGTTCAGGTGCTTGAAAAAAATACCCTCAAACATGCCACAAGGGAAATATATATTGTTTTAATATTTTGAGCCCGAAAATCATTATATTATACCATAGTTGTCATTAAATCAATTATTTCACATAAACAGATTTACCACTACAGTGATCTTCATCTGAGTTGTCCCCACAGTTGTCAATCCCATTGCACATTTGCTCAGACTGCAGGCATATTCTGTTATTTCGGCATCGGTGAGGTCTTGTGGGTGGGCAAAGAAATTTGACTGAAAAAGAAAGAAAAACCAAACCAGCTCTTTTGGGTATGCTGACTTATTAGAACATCCTTTGTTTATTTTCTTTTTTTTCAAATCTATAATCTAGCTTTTCTAAATAATTTTTGTTGCAAAAATTGCCTAACAGTGAATAATTAGGCAATAGTAAATACTAGAAAAATGTGTGATAATAGAAGCTCATGATCCTAATTTATATTAACTACAGAAAACACCGCACAGCTGAGGATCTTGAATGAGGTAAAAAAGAGAGCCAAATTTCACGGCCTCATTTCCAAATGCCTTATCTTTGCTGACTTGCCTCAATATACCAAGTTAATTTGTGCCTATGATTTATACAACATGGTAGGACACTTAGCTATCTCCAAGAGCAATTTCACACAGCATAGAGCTTAAACAAGCATATGTTACAGACCAAAAATGAGAACAGGCCATTCAGTGGGAAAAAAAAAAAATCCAAATAATGTTATAGCTGGGTTTCTTACTCTCTATCTCTGTAAACAAATGTTTAGATTTGTATTTGAAGCACATAGGTGATCTTGGTTATTCATTTTCAGTGTGTGTGTGTGTGTGTGTGTCTGTGTGTGTGTGTGAATAAGACAAAGAGACAACAATGAAAGCCAGGGAATTTTACATTTGTCCCTTCTCTCACTATCTAATCTGAAGACTTCCACCTCTAAAACAGGAAACATCTCTCCTTAGTCTTCATCCTTACAGACTGAATTCTCCAGGGCTCTGTCCTTGGTCCCCTGAAGTCTCACTCTTGAATTCTTTGCTTAGGTATTCTCATTTATGCTCATTGATTTACTTGCTGCTATACCCTGAAGACTTTCAATTCTCTATCTAGTTCTAGCATCTCACAGTTGATTATAGGATACCCCCTCAGGAATTTTAAATTTAATATGTTTTTCAATTAATTCTTTATCGTCTTTCCCTTCTCCCCAAACATGAGCTTTGTCTTATTCCCAAGTTCAGAGAATGGCACATCATAGCCAGAAATCTGGGATTACTCTGAATGCATTCCTCTCATTGGCCAGCAACTCTGTGTAGTCCCCAAGTTCTACTGATATTGTCCCCAAACTTGCCCTCTTCTGATCCTCAAAAAGACATGAGAACAATCAAATACATTAATCTGATCATCTCTTCTGAAGTTTTCCATCGCCTTCAGAATACAATTCTGTGTTTGCATGGCCTAATAGACTGGTTGCTATCTTGCCCACGCCACTCCTACAGACTCATCCCTTGTCCCTCTTGATATTCTAGCAATACCATTTTGTTACAGCTCCTTAGATATGTCACTCTCCTTGTTTGACCTTCTTGCCTTAATTGAAATGTGGTTCTTTCTCCAAGAATACTCCCTTTTAGGAATGCCTCTTAATTTGCTCAGAACTCGTGTTATCTCATGTTTGAAGACAACCTAGTTTTCTATCACAGCTTCTAGAACTTTATTACTATATCTTCATACTTTATTTTTTTAAAACAAACTAAAAAATACTGTTATGTTGAGGGCCAGGCACTTGACTATACTTCTCTCTCATGGCTATTTTCTCATCAACCTCTTACACATCATCTGCTCCACAATTCACCAAAGACTGTAGAGCATAGTTTTCGTCATAGTTTTATTTCCTCTCCATTCAAATTTATTTCAGCTTCCTAGATGACTTCAACATTCACATGAGCAAATCAACCAGTAACTTGGCTTCTTAGCTACTTGATTTTCTTATAGCCAATGTCCTTTTACTTTAATACACCTAGGTCACCACTCTCCTGGAAGGTTGTGCACATTGGTGGATTTCAACAAACTTATTTTCTTGATTCATCCAGTGACAGTTTCTGCTGCTTGCAGATAGCAGCACTAACTGATACATATGGCTGTAGTCTGGATTTGCTCTTTTCTACAATTATCCATTTACAAAACCATCCATTTGAATGCCCCAAATTCTGACTGCAATCTCCTATCTCAAAATTTTTAACTCAGGGCCGGCCCGGTGGCGCACTGCTGCAGTGCGCCTGTTGGGAGTGCGGTGGCGCTCCCGCTGAGGGTTCGGATTCCACATACGGACCGGTTCCCACTCACTGGCTGAGCGAGGTGTGGGAGCAACACCGAGGGTTGCGATCCCGTTGCCGGTCCCGGTCCGGTACGGGTGCAACACTGAGGGTTGCGATCCGTTGCCAGACACGAAAAAAGACAAAAAAAAAAAAAAAAAATTTAACTCAACCACTCTCATTATAACTCTTCTTCAGCTTTATCTGAAACTGTAGCCCAGAACTATGTCTACTTTTTCTCTATTCACCAATGCCTTTTTTGTCTTCACTTTTCTCCTTATTGATATTGGTAACATAAAATATGTTGGACACTGTTGTAAGTACTCTTTTAGAAACTCATTTTTCCTTAGGATTCTCTGGCCCTTTTCTCTTTTTCATTTTAGTTAACAAAATTCTACTTAGATGAATGAAATCATCTGCCCTCCCAATATCTGCATTTGGAAAGACCAGGAATGTTGCAGATGATCATACTACAAGGCCAACTGATACCACCAAGTATAAACACTTGTCAATGCTACTTGTAAAGCCTAAAGTTATCTAGCAATGCCACTGTCCTATCATTTGCAATAATGATTCAAATGTGCATTCCTTCCAAACCTTTCTACAGAAAACTTCTACCTTCTACATATGAACATGATTCCTATCACACACACACAAAAAGTAGAAATAAAAAGATGAAACTTCCTTAACATCTTATTAAATAATTGCAGACCTACTTATATCTACATATAGACCATCAATTTATTTCAATAACTTTTTAACAACAGAGATATAGCATAACTTGCTCCTATTTAATCGCAATTTTTCGCCTATTCTGGAACTCATTTTCTCCTGCTTCCTCAGGAACCATTCCATCTTTCATGAAACATGTTTTCACTCTGGTGTTTCTATTGCCACACTCATTTTTTTTTTCATTAATTTTTCTGTGGTCATTCACCCAAGTCTCTTCTGGTGCCTCATATTTATTTAGATGTTGGATGTCACTCAATTTCTTTCCTCCTCCCCTTCTTGTCTTATGCTTTACTATCACCCAGCATAATCTTGAAAATTTCATAGTATTTATTTACCACATTTTTTGCTGACTGCCAAATTTATATCTGTAGACCACATCTTTCCTTTTTGCTCGAGAACCAAGCATCTAGTGTTTACTTGAAATTTCTACTTGAGTGTCTCCTCAAATGCATCTAAAACCAATCTTCTAATCTTTACTTCTAAAGCTGTTCCTCTTCCTGTGTTCCCCTACCATTAGAATGTGCAAGCAAAAACACACTACAAATTAAAAAACTTACTCTCTCACCCCTCCATATTCAATCCACTATTTAATCCAATTTATTTTTCCAACTATATCACCTTCAAGTTGTCTATATTTTTCTATCACATGCTGTCATTCTTATTCCAAGCTACTACCATAGCTTGCCTAGAGTACTGCAATAGTGTTAACTAGTCTTGCCCCTTTCTCTCCAATACTTGAAAAATGTAAGTATGACCATTTGCCTTCTCTGCTTAAAATTTTTTAGTATTTTCAATTGTATTCAGGCTAAATCTAAAATCTCTACCAAGAGTCACATCATTCCAGGTGTCTCTGCTATCTCTTTTGTTTCATCCTAAACCAATACCTACCTTGATTTGTACTCTCTGGGGACATGAATCTTTCAATTCCTCAGGGCCTTTACACATCTTATTTCTTTTATCTATAACATTGTGTCACCCCTTTATTCTCAATACCTTTCACTTACCTGGTGACTACATGTTTCTCAGACCCAAACTCTAATGTTATTTCTCATATCTATTTTGAATAAAAGCTCTCTGGCTGAATACTTTTATAAATTACTTTACTTTTTCCTCATAGCATATATCATAATTTTTAATCATATATTTTTATGATCATTAATATCCATCTTCCACTAGATTCTAACCTCTGTAAGATAAAAGACCAAGTCTGTTTCTCTCATCATTGCCTCTAGTTTAATAAATATTTACTGAATAAATAATATTTTTCCCCATGTTATTCACTTTGTCTACAGTGGATTTTAGTCAAGATCTTTCAGAACTGTAGCTTTCTGAATTCACCTTTAGGCAGAGTTTATTTTATCCCTCTCTGCCTTGTCTGTACCTTTTACTAAATTCTATCATTACTTGAAATATAATGTATGAAAATTACTGTTTTTTATCCAACCAGAATAAGATCTTCTGGTCAAAAAGAACCATGTGCTGTTCATTTTTATCCCAATTACTTTGCACAGTCTCTGGCACATAATACCTTGAGTCAACCATGATACTGATGACTGAGAGAAGTACAAAAAAGCTCAGACAGTCAAGCTGGATTTTAAAATTGATAGAGAGCCACAAAAAGCTATTATATAGAAAATTTTGAATATAGTAATTATCCTGATTTTAGCATCACATACTGCACACAGTATTGATATTCAACTCTGTACCCCACAGATATGTACAATCAACTATGTTTCAAAAATAAATAAAAGGTTTTTCAGCTGAGCTGTGTGGGATACCCACTGAGAGTCACTGCCTCTCCCTAGAAGTGGTCCTGGAGAGTGTGACTCTGGAACCCTACACTGTTACTTAATACCAAACATTTTCTATTCCACTCACTGGTTTTTCAGCAAAGTGGAATAGAGAATGGGGGACAAAATGCATAGTTTACAAAAAAGAATAGATTCTGGAATGCTATTGGTAGATAAGATTTGGTATTATTTAATATATTATGATTCAGAAACAATATATTCTCTGGTGATTCTCTAGAGTCCATCTTTAAGATGATGTAAAGAAAGCTAAACTTGAAACAATTACATCACCCATCAGTTGTACTTATAGAAAAATCTCTCCAAAGTCTTTGTCTTTTTCAACTTTTAAATCGTTTTAAAATAAAGCCACCTCCTTGATTTGTAATTTCTTCCAACTGTAACATCAGCAGTCAAATATCATCTACCAAAAAAATATTGCTTTAACTTAATTCACTAAATAGAACAAAAAATTTAAGTACCTGTATTCATGCTATATTTTCTTTAATTCACCTGATGTGCTAGTTAGTTATATCTGAAGTGGTAGTATCTTCCTTTAAATTAAAGGCAAAAATAGCTTTCTTGATGAGATTAGATAAAAAGAATGAGAAGGACTGAAAAAGTTTATAATTATATAAGAAATCTTTTATTTTGATGACCTCAGATTGTACATATATATTTATTGGCTGCATAAGTGTATACCCAATAAATGTAAGTCAAGTATGACTTGAATTTGAAGAAGCAATAACTTTTGTTAAGATTTTCAGGTTTAAATGTTAAATAACTACTAGTTTCAGTTCTCTGCCTAACACTTGTAATTACATACACGTGTGGGCTTTTTGTTAGACTATTCTGCCCATCTGTAGGCTGACGTAAGTGTTCTGATTATGTTTAAAGTAGGCTAGGCTAAGCTATGATGTTCAGCAGGTTAGGTGTATTAAATGCATAAGTTGAAATATTGTAAGTTGAAAATATTTTTAATACACCTAACACAAAGCCTATTTTACAATAAAGTGCTGAGTATTTCATGTGATTTATTGAACAACGTACTGGAAGGCAAAAACAGAATAGTTGCATGGGTACTCGAAGAACAGTTTTTACTGAATGCATGTCACTTTCCCAACATTGTAAAGTCGTAAAATCATAAGTCAAACCATTGTAAGCCGGGAACTGGCTGTGTGTGTGTGTGTGTGTATACACACACACACACACACACAGTTATGTGTAGCTTAACAACTGGGAATATGTTCTGAGAAACACATCATTAGTCAATTTCATCATTGTGCAAACATCATAGAGTGTGCTTACAAAAACCTGGATTACATATAGCCAAATACTCACCTAGGCTATGTGCTCTGATCACTGTCATATATTCAGCCTATTGTTGACCAAAATGCCATTATGCCATGCATAACTCTGTGTGTGTGCTTATTTCTGCTCTGAAAAACTTTCAGTAGTGGGTGACTTGTGGAACTATGATTTTATTATTCACAGTTTTTCCATTTGCTTATCTGTCAAAAAAATTTTTTTTAGCCTAAAATATCAATTTGATGTGAAGCCAAAATCCTTATATGAATCTTACTCATTCAAGAGGTCAACTACTCTAAATCCTCCCAGACAGTCCATAATCTATCTTTTGAATAGTGACACATGCAAGTTCAGATTTAGAAGAACTCTCTATAAAGCCATAAATTTTGAACTGGGTAATCTCTTTATTACCTGAACAAAAGCGGTATCTATGGTTCTACTTTATCTATCTAACCCCAGGATGGTAGAATTTGTGGTTCACCTCACCGCTTCATTGATTCATGTCAGCACATTAGATCAGGAGATGAGAGTATAATCTAGACCCATGTGAAATGCCATACCACACATGTCAGGGGCTTCATCAGAGCTGTCTCCACAGTCGTCTTCTCCATCACACACCCAGAAATGTAGTATGCAAAGGGAATTATTGCAAAGGAACTCATCAGCTCTACATATATTCCCACCTTTATTTTAAAACAAAAGACAGATGGTCAACATAGTTAATGCTGGTCAAGTAAGCAGAACACATATTCCTCTAATTCTTATCACACAGTATATCTAGTTTCTTTATTCCTTATATTTATTTCATGCGTAAACTAAAAGCAGGTAATGTCCAAATTTGTTTTTAAAAGAGCGTTCACGGTTTACATGTCAAAACATCATAACATTACGTTCATATATATCATATTTTCCTTGTAGAATACTAATAAAATGGCAGAAGAAAGCTTTTTTCAAATCTAAATTATCTTCTTCGCATAATCTTTAGGTTACTGAGTATTTGGACTTTTAAAAGTATTAATTTTTACTATTAAAAATTCATTGTTCTAGAAATAAAAGACATTTTTAGAGTTACTGGATACTTTAGCTGTATCTGGAATACTAACAAACCAGATCATTAAAAACTTAGAATAACCACTACAAAGTTCTTTGCAGTCACAGAAAAACATTTACTCTTTTAAAAGCCATTTCTTATAAAACAGATTTTTTCTTATAAAAATTTTTCAATGAGTCATCCAATGTTTTTCGTATTTTTAAATGTTTTTATTTTATTTTTTTCTTCTCACAAATAAATAAAAATATCAGTAATACAGGGATATTCTAATGTAAAATTGCTAAGTACATCAACCACATGCAAATGACCCAAAGAACCAGTCAATTTGGGCTATATGTCTAGAGATGCAGCAATTTATATTCGAGATTGCAATGAGTGAGGAGTTAGGAATTGTGGATTCTTGTCTTGCTTTGGACAACTCTGTTTATTTCTCTAGGACTCAAAGTCTTCATACATTACAAAAGAGGCATGGTTAAAGTGAATTATAAGGTCATATGTGCAAACAGTACCTGAAGAAAGAATGCAAAGATGGGAATTTAGAATTAAGATAAATAAGATTGCTCTCAGAGTATTACACTACCTATTTGAACTTCATACATAAGATTAAAGGTATGGTTCCTGAGTTGGCTAGATTTGGCTTACTGAAGGAATTAACATATTTAAAGGTGGATATGCTCAGTAGAACATGGGGCTGTGGAGTGGTAGTGGTCATCCTTGCAAGCCTGGAAAATACCTAGAAAGGGCTATTGTTCATTTCGTGGATTCACTTTGAAGGAAATAACGAGCCTAGTGTTGGGAAGGTCAAATAACCCTTCTTGGTCTGAGTTTTGACTTGTCTCTAATAACTCACTTTCAGTGGCAAAAGGTTTAGCTTAAGAAATGATAGAATCAGATTTGGATTTTAGAATGAATGCGCTAGCTGTTGTGTGAAAAACTTGAAAATGAAGATGGAGTAAAGCCAAGCCTGGAGGAAAAAAGATCAATCTGAAGAGGGCTTGGGGAAATCCAGAAAAAACAAACAAACAAACAAAAAAACTGATGGTAACTTGATTTAGAGGAGCTACATTTGAGAACTCTTCAGAAGGTAAAATCCTCAGTACCTGAGGCTAAATAAATGAAGGTGGAAAAGGAGAGGGTGCAGTCAAACATGGAACTCAATTTTTGGTTTGTCTGGAACATTTGGTGAATGTTGGTGTTGTTCAACAAATAAAGGAACCCAGAAGGAGAAGCGGGCTTAGGAGAAATAATGATGCCCTTAGTTGAAGGTACTGGAAGATAACCATGTGGTGATGTTTATCAGGCTAGTAGATAAATGTGTCTGAAACATAAGACAGGTTTCTGAGCTGTAAGTGTGTATCTGGTAATGATCAGAAAATAGCTGTTATTTGAAGTTTAGAAGAGAACACTGCGGAAACCAGCATGTAAAGATTAGGTAGATTAAGAGCAGTTTAGAAAAGAGACTGAGAAAAAGGAACCAGAGTGGTTGGAGAAATATCTGGAAGAGTGATATCAGAGAAAATATGGGAAAAGTGTTCTAACAGGAAGCTTAGCACATTTAAATAACGGAAAGAGATTAAATTTAGTAAAGTGGTGGTGAGTTTAATGGAATGATTGTAATTGATTATTGAATGAAAAGAGGAAGTAGTAGTGAATGAAGAAATCTCTCTTCAAAAGTTTGGTCAAAAAGGGAAGGAAAAGAGGAGAAAGTCAGGTTATCGTAAGCGAGCCTGGTTGCTTGTGTGGGAGAAAACAGATGCCTTAGCACGTTTCAAGGTTTCTAGGAATAATTCAATAGACAAGGTAGGTTTGAAGATGCAGGAGGGAAAAAAGATAATTGAAATAATGCATTCTTTGAAAATTCAGAGACTGTGAAGTGTTTGAGATCTAGAGCAAAATAAAAGGATTAGCCTTAGCCTGGAGGTGAGTGAGACAAGTGTCTGTTTCAAGAGGAAGGAAGGGGGAAAGTCTGAGCACAGCTACAGGTAGACTTGTTAATGTGGTGACCAGATGTTGAAAAAGAGTTCACAATTTTTATTATTGCTGTAAAATAAAAGGTGAGGCCATTAACTGAGAAAGATAGAGTTCTATCTTAGTGACAGATTTAAGGAAGAAAGACAACTTTAAAAAAATGGTTAATGGTAGAGAAACATGATTAGGAAATTATTAGGTAGATTGCATAAAATCTTTAATGATAGAGCTGATATCAAGAATTTATAGCAATATCAATCTGAACAGTTGTAAGATTTTCTGCAAAAAAATTTAGCAAAACTAGTACAGTTCACATTGGCATCTCTGAGAACCACCAAACTCTATGATACATGCAAAGGCAGATCCTTGGTCAGTCCATAAGGTGAATATCATTCTCTGAGATTTCTGATAGTTCCATATCTGCCACTGGGGTACCCCTTTCTTTCAAATTTTTACAATGCTAAGCTCTAAAATGCTGTAATTTAAAAACAATCTCCATACAACAAAATACCATACCATTTAACTCTCTTTGAAAAAAAAATCAAAATAGTAATACTCATATGTGCAGTCATTTGTACTAAAGAAGCCAAAGATAGGAATACTGGTATGAGGTGAGTGTTACCTTAATTCGAAATCAAAATCCATAGAATATGAAGGAGAGTTGTGTTCTTTCAGAATAAAGATTCTAACAACTAAATTTCATTGCATGCTCCATTTACAATGAATTAAATTCAAACAGAATTTGTGAACTCTTGACCTCCTCTAATTACTCTAGAAATCTCTATTTGTAGCCCACTACAAATAGAAAAAATGTAAAAAAGAAAAAATGAGTTCCCTAAGGTATTGGAGTAGATAACATTATAATTTCCCCCATAAGAGCATTGGACATGCCACTGTGTTTAATAATAAGAGAAATATAAATGAAATAACAATTGTAACAAAAAGCCAAAGGTTTTGTGCTAACCTGCTAAAGACTGCATGTTGTACTATAAAGAATTTGCATTTCAGAAATTGCGTCATGGGGCACCATGACATCCTGAGTCTAACTTAAAATGCCTTATTTTGAAATGGCATGAAGCACACATAAACAACAAAAAAGGTATAATTTAAAGAGATTGGCTAGATTAAAATTCCAGTTTCCTAGTCATGTTCTTAATCAGCTCAACAGGAGGTTATTAGAAAAATAGAAAAGTATATATTCATTAACAATAACACATCTAAATTATAACTGAGCCCTTGGCAGGTTCATAGAAATCTGGTCAAGTGCATCTTCACATAGAATAAGCATCTAAAGTCTCATCTTAATTTGAAGAAACTTTAACATATGATAATATTTTATAATTTACATAGTTTTTGAGCTGATGATTCCTAAAAAAATACCTTTTAATCTTTTCCTGAAAAATTGTGGTGAAGAGTAGATTCAGGCCAGAACAAGCACCTAGTTTCCTTGAGGTGATATGTTTAACTTTTAAAATGTGAATGCTGCTTTTAATTCCATAGTACTTTGGGTTTTAGTCTCTTAAAGTAAACCAGTAAAATTGATTCCCTGGGAAAATGTGCCACGCTTATCCTGAAGTTTCTTAGCTTCCAGCCCTCAATACTTAGTTCCAATCATGTGATGGACAAAAGTGACATTGAATAGATGTTTATTCTGGCATTTCATTTCCTCGATGCATTAAAATACATTTATCCAATATCTAAGCCACTTCCTCGGAGTAAATTAAATACTAGAAATTTGAACTTGTTCATGCCTAAAGTACACCCATACAAAATCAAATACTTTAACCACTAAGGAATTTCACTGGAACTCAATTACCTGGCAGCAAAGAAACCTGAGAAAATTAGAAGTGCAAGTGGAGAGGGAGGGGGGCTTTGACACATTTGTAAATGACAGCATTAAAGGCTCTCAATTCTTCTTTTAGTCGGTGAGATTAAACGTTTAGTAGAATGATTTTAGATCTGAAAGGCACTTCAGATTTTCCAGTTTGGTTAGGATATGATACAAAAAGAGGAATACAAGAATTTAAGGCTGGGAAGGTAAAATGGGATTATTCTCTTGTGACCTGACTGCTGGGTTGAGTTGTTTCTATAACCAGGAACTGTGAGTAAGGACTGGCATACTCAGAGGTGCACTTAAATAAGATGAACCTGGTAGCAGTGAATAGGATATCTTGGGGACCAGCTAGTTGATATTACAGGAGACCAAGCAAGAAGCTTGGGAGAATGAACTAGACTGGTGGCAGTAGAGAGAGAGAGGTGATTAGCTAGAAAACAGAAAATAAGGAATAACTTAATTATTATCCAAAGTCTTTGAATACAATAGTTCATATGAGTTGCTGCTGCCAGATTGTCTGCAATGTTAGCTGTCTCTAGAGTGACCAACTACAGAAAGTGAGTATGAGAGCTTAACCAAAGGTAGAAATTGTTATTATGAATGTCTAGCTTTTTTATATCTCTCTAAAATGAACTAAAAAGTCCAAATGAAACTAAAATTTCTTCTGCTGAATATCACATCTTGTCAGGTTTGGGATGGACATATCTAATCATAAACATCTGTTGTGATATTAAATAAAGTAGAAAGATATTTTCCTTGGGTGACTAGATATTTGTGGAGGTAAATATTTTAGATATATGTAAACTGTATAAACTCTGAGTACATGTTCAAATGCCTTGCATCATGTGGTGACACCCAGCATTGTTTCTGTTCATGGCATGACAAATATTCTGTAAAATTCATTGAGAGATTTTTGCAAGCAAATCATAAGACATATTTAAACAACATATTAACAATATGAAAATAACAAGAATTGTTTAATTTGTGATCATTTTAAGCTTCAGCACGCAATTGCTTTGCTTTTATTAACTCTCATTAACTCTAATGTAGTAACAATTGCTGCTTTTAATGCTGTGGTTTACAACTAAAAAGTTGTTATCTGTCAGGAAATTGTCTTCAGATAGCTGGGAAATAACATATGACAAAACTGAAAGTTGTCTTCCAGAATGACAAAAAATGTAGGTCATATTCTCAACGATATGGCAAGAAGGAAATTTGGGGCACAACCTTTATATTGTATAGCACATGAATGTGTACAATACCATATGTTGATCCTATTCTTTCAGAGTAAGGCAAGACGTATGGAAGAGAAGCGTACACAGAAACACTTTTGTAGCAGTGTCTACAGTGTCTATGTTTTCTGTAATCCCCATCCCTAAGTCAGCATCTAGTCTCAAGACTTATTCCTGATAGCCACTCAATAAACACTTGCATAACAGATTGAGATTATACTCTGTCTGAAAAGGACCTGGATTTTGCTTATTTAGAACAGGCTGTTATGAAATGAAACTAGAAAGAGTAAAAAGAATCATTTAGTGATCCTATCCTCTGCTTCTAGCACACACTATGTATTCTGCACAGCACCTTAACTTTCATTGTCTCATTTGCAGACACGCACGCAAAAATACTTTACCTCTTTCACAGCTGTCTTCGTCACTGCCATCCACACAGTCACGAATTTCATCACACAGCCATCTAATTGGAATACAGTGGGCTTTGTTTTTGCACCGAAACTGATCTTCCTTGCATTCAGTCACACAGTCCATCTGTTCAAATACAAACGTGTGCTGCGGTTTTTGTTAATGATAATGATGCAGTCATGGGCAAAATGAACATGCAGTTTATAACACTGGAGATTTATTTCACCATGGTCTTTCTTTTTTTTTTTTTTTGACTTAATGATATAACATCTACAAATGACAATGGATTTTAACATATGAACAACATGAAGATTCAGGTATTTGCTGAAATTATTGGATTCAATGTACTTGTTTAACTTTTTAGACAGTGCTAAGAATCGAGATTCTCTTTATTTTCGTTACATTCGCCTTCCCAAACCTAATTCGTGTAATTCAAAGATTTTAATTGAATAATATTGTACCTCATCTGAACCGTCAGCACAATCATATTCTCCATTACATTTCAAAGATGCTGAAATACATCCTCTGCTGGCACATGCATATTCACTTGATGAGCAGGTAGGAGAAGCTGAATATAAAATTATAAAGTTGAGATTTAGATACAGTAAGAGAGTGACTGGTTTGGGAGATAAAAATATATAAAAATATAAATTTATAGACAGTAATAAGAATACTTTATGTTACTTAAAGTATATTACATATTAGGTATTAAATATACATGTAAAATGTGCTTTACAATATTATTGAATTGTATTAAACATACTTCAATGATGTAGTAGCCTGTGCAGTAAGGAGTTAACTCATTAGAGTAAAACAGAAAAAAAAAGTCAATATTCTCCCTCCCTTTGATTTTGAAGAGTTAAATGAGTTTTTCACAGTTTTAAATTAAATTATTTTAAATTATTAAAGCCTCAAATTAATTTCAAAAATGTAATAATATTTACTAATCCTTGGGAATGTCAATTCATATATGCACATTGTATAAAACAAAAAGTGGAAAATCTGGCATATACCCAGTGATATCTATTTGGCTGTGTTGACATAAATGTAGTATCTGAATAAGCTTTTTTAAGAAGTTTATTGTTTGGGGGTTTTAAATGAATATACATACAATTAATAGAACCTGTAGAATTTTTAGTATTCCCTTAGTATTTAGAAATTAAAAATAACAAGTGGATAAATAAGTTACTACCACTATCCAGCCTAACTAATTGATATAGGAATTGTGACAGCTGCCTTTGTCTATGGGTTTGGGTTTGCAAGGCTTGCATTCAAACCTCTGGGGTATTGGCCTTATATTAGGGCTCTATGTAGCCAAATGTTCTCACATAATGACTTTGTGGTCTGAATTGCTTAGTCCAGGGGTGCTAAAAAGCTTTCTCCTTGAGCTTTATTTTTTTAAATTGGCAGTATTTGCTTAGGAATCTGTATTAATAAGGAGTCTATGAACATGTCTGGATTCAGTAAAAAAGATGTAATCAATTGGCCATATGGACCACTGGTACGGTACTAGGGCATGGGACTTGTATGCGTTCGTATCTGCTATTCCGACCTAGTCTCTCAAGGTAATGCTTTTGTGGTTATAAATAGATTATAGTATTATTTTCCCCACTAATTTTTATAAGATAATGTAATTAAAATTTCTAAGTAAACAAGTTAAGTGTGTAATGAGTATATTTATAGAGTCGTATATAAGGAATAAACATGCATAGATTGGGTGAGTGGGATCATTGTTTTTTTGAGGTTTTCTTTTTGCCATACTCTGATTTTCCTTCCGAATTTTATTTTTATTTTGGCCCAAGACATAAATACAAATAATACACTTATGCTTCTTCTCAGGCGACACATTGAAACTACTACATTCTGTTTTGTAACCTCAATTTCCATAACTGAAAACCAAACTTTTATCATACTTTACAGTTTTAACATATTTCATTTTGCTATCTTGGGAAAATAATTCCAAATGGTGTGATAAGATATAGAAACCAGAAAATCAAATTTGGGCGAATAACACTTGGATCCCATACAGAAGTAACGATCTCTCTGCAAAACATACGAAGGGCACACCAATTAATTTATGCACAGATATTTCAGTTTATTTCTTAAAAGTGGTAAATAGAACTACATATTTGCTGCCATTTTCTGCATATTGCTGCTTGAATTAAAATTCTATCAAGGTGAAATGTCAGCTACATTGAATATTATTTTCATTATTTTACCTTGTTCACAGTTTTTCTCATCTTCCCCATATTTACAGTCCTCGTGGCCATCACATTTCCACTTTGCTAATATGCACTGACCATTGGAACACTGGAACTGATCTTTGGAACAACTAGTTTCACAATTTCTCTGTCAAAAACAACACAGACATAATTAAAATTAAATTTTAGGAAAATATCTACAAACCCAAAGGCAACCAGAAAACTTATGCACAGAAACCTAGAAGTATAGAAACTATGTCTACTACATACAAGTGGCTTAGAATATTATATTTTAAGTCCATGATTATATAACATAATTATAACAATTTTCCACTTTCGTATGTCTCCGCGGATAATAAAACAGGCAAATGGAAAGAGGACATAAATTCCATGGCTTTATCATACTAATTAAATCACTCAGAGTGGATCATTCCTCAATAGATAATAATGGAGTAACAGGATTTTAATGATTATAGGTAATAATGAAGACTGTGGGAAAATAAAAGGGTTAAAGATTATTTCTAAACAATTACATCCAGTTCATTGGGGGTGGTGGAGGCTGAACAGGAGGATGGAATGTGAAACAAACAAAAATCCTAAGGCAAATTTGTTTTGCATTGGCAAACCTTCCACTAGTGTTCTTTCTTTTCCCATCTCCCCATCTTTTTCTCCACACTTGCTGGTCCTTTTACACTTTAGTTGGTGTTCAGATTCCCCTTCTCCTCTTTTCTGACATTTCTTCCTAAAGAACTGTGAAATGAACTGTCGCAATTGTCATTTCTGCTAGCCCATAAACAGATTTTATTTGAAAGTCAAACAGGATAGCAGATTTACCTTTGGGGATCTTTCAACTCTTTATATGAGATAAATAAAAGGGATCCACTAGAAATCACCTTCCCTGGGTCTGAACACTCTGTTTGAAATGAGATGCTCCAAAGAAATGTCTTGCTGGGATGATATGTTTCTGTTGTCAAGCAATTTCTATTCTTGCCAAAATGTACTTGTCTGCTCCTTCCACAAAAAGTGTAATACTCTCACAAGCATGTGGAACTTCCAGTGAGTGAGTCATGTTAAACTACTACTGCTGCTTCTTCCCAGTTTCACTCCCATGAAAGAAAGGAGAGTTTACTTTCTACATTCCTGCTGATGGCAGTTTAATTACACTGCTATATAAGCAATTTTCTTCTTCCCTTCTTTTCCTATATATTGAGGGTTTACCATTTGCTAGCGACTTTCTTAGATAATAAAAATGCAATGAAAACTAAAATTTACTCCCTATATTTGATAAACTCATAGACTAGTATGAAACACCAACACCTAAACCAACAATTGCTATAAAAATATATTAACTTCCAAGATAAATGAATATGGTTTTAAACTGGAGGTTTTAGAAAAGGCTGAACAGAGGAAGTTTTGCCAGAAATGGCATACCTAAGAAAAGGCTTCTCATGTGTAAGGATAATTAGAAATGTGGGGTATCTGAAAGATAAACTAGGTAATGGTGAATGGCATGAAAGACATTAAAGAAGTAGCCCATGGACTGGTCATGAGAGATGTCACATGTTTTGTTCACCAAAGTGCTCCCCGTGCTCAGTGACAGCCCTGTGTATAGTAAGCATGCAATAAAAACTGTGGAACAAATGAATGAGGTAACTAATGTAGAAAACAAAAATAGAAATAAAAATCTCATGTAATTGAGCTCTACTGGGACAAAGACTATGTCTGTCTATGAAACATGTATCTAATGCTATGCCATGATTATAACAATTGCTCAGTAAACATTTCTAGAATTAATAAATGATTATCTCAGCAGTTAGGCTCATTTAAGTAAAATATCTCAATAAACAATGGTACTGGTTTATCTATGGTGTTTTGACAACAATACAAAAGGTGGTAGTTCTAGGTACTTTTACTATCATCAGAAGATTTTTATCTGCAATAAATTACAGTATAGTTGGGTATGTGGGTGTAAGAGTATGTGCTTATAGTGTGGGTATTTAATTATTATTTTAGATACCTAAAAACATACAAAAAAGTAAAGAAAATAGTATTGTGAACCCTATGTGCCCACCATACCCAATCAACAATTGACACTTCACTACTCACGTTTCATCCATTCTCCCCCTTACTTATTTACATTCTGGAATATTTTAACACAACAAGGGCATCAGAAAATTAAAAATATCACAAAATAAACAATAATTTCTTTGTATATCCAATCCATATCCAAAATTTCCTCATTTACTTAACTATAGATATTGTTTGGAACAATGAGAATTTAAAAGACATCTACACATTGAATTTGGTTTAAGTTTTTTTTAATGTATAATTATTTACCATTCTCTCAGGTTTTTAAAATACTATTTACCACTTGAAGAAACTAGGTCATTCATTCTACAGAATGTCCCACGTTCTGATTTTGACTACTGACATTCTAAGACTATTAATACTTTAGCAACATCCAAAGTGACTACAGGGCTTTTTATTTTTTTAAAGTATTGTGAATCCATGGAGTTTTATACATTTATTGTGTTTCAATTCATTACAATCATTTTTCTTTCTGATGCTCAAATTTTTTCTTTTGTCAATGGGAGTTTCTTCAAGTTTGCTCCTGTGCACTTTGAACACTTATCCTAATAGCTTTAGATATTAGCAGCTCATCTTGTCAATTTTCTTTCTTAGACATAGGATTACACATTTCTCAAAGGAGTCTTGTTTCCTTTAGTTGGGAAATGGCATTTAGAGACCACTCTGTGAATTTTTTGGATAGTCATTACTGCGGAGTTTTAAATTTTTTTCAGTACAGAGGTAGGCATTGTATATTTTTAGAAAGAGAAAGATTAATCAAGATCTCATACTCATTCCCTCCGGGGAAGGGGAATAGAAGTCGGTGATTAGTTGGGTGGGGAACACAGGGAATAATCACACTTTGTGGTAATGGGCATGCTGATAGTATTGATCTGGCCATCACATCTTGGGCTCAAGTGGTGACGGTCAGCTTTGTTCACCATGAATATGCATAACAAACAATTTTTTTTAAAGTAATGAAAACATTATTAGCCTTTTTATAGTTCAATCCATTATAATGTGATGTTGAATGTTTTCGGTTATCAGAGAAGATGGATTTACCACGAGGCAGCTTGTTCAAGCAAAAAGAGCACTTGATTTCAATTCAAGAAACCTGGGTTCTAGCCCTCATTCAGCTACTGACTGCCTGGGTGAACTCCACTTTGTTTCTTAGTGTCCCTGAAGAAGAGATAGCTACATCTCCAAAGTTTGCTGAGATCTAATATTCTATGACATTTGTCATTGGGACTTGGGATTCTCAGACAGGAATGGGTCAGATGACTGCACTACTATACTTGTTGGCAGAAAATGCTTCAGTATGGCTTATGTTCTTCCAGTAAAATGCTACCACTGACAAGATCATTTCTGGGCTTGCCATTTATACTCTCTAAATAAAGTTCTTTAATTAAAAAAATATATATCTTTTACTGATACTTTGGAATTTAATATTACAGACTTTTCACTTAATTTTTTGTTTCTATATTTATATCTTCTTTATTTTACTTTGAGTGCTAATGACATTAATATTAAGAACTTGAACTACCCTATATATGAGTTTCAAATGAGCAAAACTAATATTATTATTAACATGTCTATGAATGCAGTGTAAGATTCTTTTGTGTTTCTTTTTGTGCTTAGAATATATTATGCTAGATGTAGACACCAAATATTATAATTTAAAGTAACTTTAAATAATAATTCTCTGTATGTTACAGAGATATACGCTTGATATACAATTAGGTTGATCCAAGTTGGGTTTTTTAAATTTCTTTTTTATTGCTTTGGCTAGATATTAACAAGCTAATTATACTATCAGTTCACTTTCGTACAGAAACTTATCTTCACAATTCTCCAATTTTTGTTCTTAATATCAGAGTATTCTGTGTATAATTCTGCCTTCTAGCCATTTATTCAGCCCTCCTTTTTGTTTGCTTTTTGTCAATGCAACCTGTCATTCTGGACTTTAGAAAATAGATGAAAATCAACTGCCTATAGCGTTAGCCACTTCATTACATGCAGACTGTACTAAATGTCTGTAAATGTAGAGAAAGACTGCCTTTAAGGAAGGTCATTTTATTCCCTCAGAGCATTATCACAAAAATGCCTGGATATATGGAAATATATGTGGCCATCAAAGAACTATGTCTATCAATTATGACATGAGAGAAATGTTGTTAATATTTCACATAAACAAGATTTTGAAAAAAGTGTTTGATTTTGTATATGTAACTTGCATACCTGGTGAATAACATGCAAAATGAAATCATAAGCCTTTAGCAATATATCCCCACCTCTGATATTTTACAGATTACACAGGCTGGTATAACATATTAAAACATTTTTTTTTCATGGTATGGATAAGTGTATGTGAAGTATGTTTTCCTGCCTTGGAAATGTTTAATATAATTTTTGAATTAATGAGTGCTAAGTAAATGCATTAGTCAATGTAAAAATTTAACTCCTCCATGGTTTTTTTAAATTTTTGTTTTGACTTTTGCTTTGAGAATAGCCCCATGTGTAAAAGTGGTATTTTTAAACTTCTTTTGAGATAACTTTGCATCTTTGAGGTTTAGATTTTGCTGGCCTTCAGGTGAAAAGTTATACCCATTTGTTTTCAAAATCTAGGCTCATGAATGTGATTAGCGTGACTTTTCCAAAACGGTGAGAGAGTGGAGAAGAATTATCCAATTTTGATAAGAATGCATAAGGGCTGGAAAAGAACTAGTTATGTGGATTCTATAAATGGTAGAGACCTGCAGTATCTCCCAAAGAGGCAGGAAATCAGTGAATAGTTAGGGAAGTTGGACCCGAAACACAGTAACCTCCAGAACTACAAGGAGGATCCTCTCTGGTCAAGCCTATGGTCCATGGAAAGTCTCTCATAAGGGGTGAGTAGACTAACTTGTCAAACAGAGCAGTTGAGCTCTAGGGAGTCATTGTATCACAGAAGGTGCCTAAGTGTCCACTGAGGACCGGAAACCTCTTTTTTCCTTCACCTCTGATTGGACCTGATTGCACAAGTTCTGTGTTCCCGATATTATCCTAGAGAAACAGAGAAAATCCTTAAAAGGGACTATTATTGGACTTCTCTGTGATGGGAAAGGGAGGGCTTGAGGTCATTTTAGGTTTGATGGAGGAAAAATATGTGACCATCTGTCATTTATTACTTTTAAAACATCATGGAGTAAATAATACCTGACATACAAACACACAAATGCATAAATAATGAGTTTTATAAAGCACTGTAAATCCTATTGCAGTCTAAGTTTACAGAATTATTTGGAGAAATTCTAAACTTTTTCACTTAAAGCTGTGTGTACATAGGCCTTATTATAAATGGATTGTGATTCATCACCTAAGCAAAGCTCAACCTGTGGTTTCATGAAAATTGATGACCCACATGGAAGTCTGTAAAACTATATCTATTGAAGAAAGAGACTGGGGAGAAGCAACTGTTTAAAATGCATAAAAATATTAGTCCTGACTATAAATACTGCAGCAAATTTATGAACAAATTCACAGATGGCAAGGGCATCAGCTATAGGGAATAAGGTTTTTAAACATCTTATTCCCAACCCAGCCATTCACCAGTTGAGGTAAAACAGACTATAAAATTAACTGTCAATAGCAGCACAAGAGCTATTCCCCACACTGGGGGTGTGCAGCACAGCACATGATATAAGACTTATCTCAGTATGTCAGGGGCAAAGTGCATTTCAGAGCTGTACTTGTCACACTTATTGGAGTGAATACTAATAATTATAAATGTGGTTCCAAAAAACTGCTTTCTTTTTTGTTTGATTTTGTAAAGATGCCTACCTCATCAGAGCCATCTGCACAGTCAAAATCTCCATCACACCAAAATCTTGAAGACACGCAGTCCCCATTGGCACAGAGAAAATCTTTCAATGTACAGGTCTGTGGCTCTGGGGATAGAAAAATAGCATAGGGTTATTCTCTTATATGCAACTGAATTCTAAAATTTACATGACATACAAAATGAGGTAGCATTGAAAAAAAGAAGTTAGCCAAGAGGAACCAATAAATTGCTCAGGAAAATGTCTCATGAAGCATCTATACTACCTAACATAATGATTTTTCAAATTTATTTTTAAAGTCATGCATAGAAAGTGGCATTACAGAAACAAATTGGGAAAAAAAGACAAAAGATAAATAGCCTACTCTTAAATAAAAATACAGCAGCAAAGTAAAATAAAAAGCATTAAAAATCCACATATTGTCATACTATAACTATGACCTTTTTAAGCTGGAGTTTTAAGTCATTTTATTTGTCACTTTAAATAAGACATTTTGTAACTCTCTGTGCCCAAAGGCTGTTTATTAACTGGGGAGTGAGTCTAGCCTTTGGTTCTTGACTTTTTATTATATATTCTAATGACTTTCTAATTATTAAATTTTGTCTGCAGAAAATCCAGAGTTCATGGGACAAGAAGGATACAGGAGGATACTATTGGATATAACCAGATAGGTATGGGTTGAAAAGTCAGAAGGAGGCTGTTTTCTTTGAAAACTGCCAATTTGTTTATGCAATATTTTGCGTATGCCAATATAATTTACCTACCAATTTAGATAATTTCCTATTTATTGATTTAATTACACGTCGCCATATTCCACATAGGACAGAAGCCAAATAGTATGGCTTAACTACTTGGCTTAATTCCTATGTGGAATGTGTTTCATCTGGACAGTGAAGTAGGATTTCAGCAATTTGTTTCTGCAATAATCAATATGACCACTGGAGATCATCTTCCTTTTAGTTTTTGTTCTCTAAACAGGACTGCTGTCTTGCATGATGAAAGACCCCTTCTGTTTTTCTATTCATTAATGACATTTGCAAATGTGTCATCATTCTTATTCGGGTGGAAGAGATATAGGTAATAGACATTAGATTTAAGGAACATACATATGAAGCCTAATTTTCTGCATAAATATCATAAAAATTCAGCCTGTGTTTGGATATTGCTCCACACAATCATTCAGTTTCCAAATATAAGGTAATATCTTGATTGTCTGATATCGTGAAGTCTCCTATGTTTCTATATAATGAACCCCCGTGAGAACACTGAAAGAATTGTGGAAAGTGCAATATGTATCAAAGAGCATTTTGTTCTGCTCTGGGACATAATTTATCTTAAAATATGAAAATCAGGCCATGAAAAAAACAAGATGCCATTCTGTAAAATAGGAAAAAGTCACTAAAAGGATAATTCCCTCATTTGTCTACATTTTTGTTTAGTGAATGTGACAATAGCAATTTCCGCTTTTGTCTTTATACTGTATTTACGTATATTATACTTTAATCTTAAAAAATAACTATTGATACTTATATTACTAATTATAACAATAATAATAACTACAAGCTACTGCTTGCTTATTTATTATTAGGCATTTGATGAATAATGCTAAGTACTTGAATTAACTCATCAGTGAATCCTCATAACAACTCAATAAGTATGTGCTATTGTTGTACCCTTTTTTGCATGAATAAATCAAGGCACAGAGAGGATAAGGAACTTACTCCAGATTACTCCCAGCATGCAGAAGAGCTAGTTATTGAACTTGAACTGAGATAACCTGATACCAGAGCCTGTATATTTTACTACTAGGACACATCATTGCCTCCCATACTACTGAGGAAGTTATAAGTGCTCACATATTACAGAAATTACTAGTAAAGCCCTGAGAAGTCAAGTTACTTGTCTAAGGCACATGGCTAACAATGTCTATTTTACTTAATAATAAGAGAAAACTCTCTTGTGCTTATCACTCCATACTAAAGCCATTTTCTCATCTTTCATTTGCAGACACATGCAATTTTATTCTTAGGAAAAAGAAATTATAATGAAATATGTTCAATTTATTTAACAATAGAAAATAACAACCAAAGAGTTTTTCATTAAAAGAATAAAGAGAGAATGTATTTAAAACAGATTGTACTCAGATGTTCAAAAACAGCAGAAGAAACATTTAATTTCCTGGATTTGGGGGTTATCTGAATGAGATTAATTCTTCCTTGAAAGTTCTAATTTTCCTTTATCTTATTTAAAAGCAAGTGCATTCATCACGTGCTAAACAGCAATAGCTTCACAGGCTTTGACACTCTTTGCTATATGAAGGGTTGGCAGTCATTGATGTAATGTTATAAGAAGTCATATAGCCAGCCTTTGGAGACATTTGCCCAATAGTTCCACATAGCACTTGTTCTATAGAGATTTATCATAACATTATTACTTGTTCTGTTCCAATATGGGGGATGAAGGACTGAGTGACTTGTTGGGAAAAGCTTTTTCAGTGAAAATGGAAATTTTGCATATTTTTATTTTTTTTTTTTTTTTTTTTTTTTGTCCTTTTTGAGACCGGCTGGACCGCGCTCAGCCAGTGAGCACACCGGCCATCCCTATATAGGATCCGAACCCGCGTGCGCACTCTCCCAAGTGCGCCCCGGGCTCGGCCCTTCTATCATGTTTTTTAAAATGCCAGAAAATCTACTTCTTAATAATAAGCATGAATTATTTACACATACACAAATGCCATCAGGGAATGGGGTAGCTGGTCTTTTTCTAAACTTCATTTAGGCATCTCAGAATCTTTTCCCACTTAGAGAGCTTAAAAAGAAACTCTCTCTTGTGAAAAATGTAATTTAGTCACGAGAGAAGATACTAAGGGATTTTTTTTTTTACTCTTATTGCTTATCTTACTTTTGATCTTTTTCAGATAAAGTAAAAGACCAATTTTCAGACTTAGGCATGATAGTTAACATTTTTCTTGTGAAAAAGAACAAAGAAATATGGACTATATCTGGAAGCTAACCCATTTGAACAGAAAATTTAATTGTGATATTTTCCCCAGTATTTCTCAAGTGCTGTTACCACACTAATTTTCTCTAATAGTACCTATATCCCTGAACCAGGAGTAGATAGGGAATCCCACACATAAATAATTAACCAGATTTTCCCATAAGTCTCACCTAGACAGCCCAGATTGGCAACCAAGAAGCTTTTGCAGGACATGCTTTCCATGTTTTGGAAGGCTAGTACAAATTCTATAATAATAAAAAACAGAGGCATCGTATGGATTGGTCATTTACTTTAATAGTAACAGAGGCAAAAATATGCAGCCTCAGAATTGAAAGGAGCTTTGAAAGCCATGTTGGCACAAAACTGAAAAACTGAAGTTCAGAAAATAAAAGTGATTTTCAAAGCCATAGAATTAATGGCAAAGCAGAATGTCTTCCAAACTCC
The DNA here is from genome assembly GCF_000696425.1 of Galeopterus variegatus. NCBI lineage: Eukaryota > Metazoa > Chordata > Mammalia > Dermoptera > Cynocephalidae > Galeopterus > Galeopterus variegatus. The sequence goes on along the minus strand of NW_007728054.1, from coordinate 31,607 downwards.
AGTTTTTCCCTGAGAGTATTATCATAAACCCTTGGTGAAAAGTTCAAATGCTATATGAATGTGGGTGTAAGCATCTGAGGAGAATTTTAAGAACACAATTAGTGCAACTGACGACCTATATAAATAATCTTCTCATATAAATTCAGTGTGAAAGTACTAGAAATTCAAATGAGGCAAAAGCAGCTTGTATCTACATAAACCTTAATCTAGTTTATCAAATTACTTGGTATTTTTAAATCTATTGGATTGTTAGTTACTTCTTAATAATGCAAAGATATGGAGTAATTATTTTGCATATCAATTACTTAGGAGGCATACATGCCGTATAGTATATTTTTTGTTAATAAATATCTTACAGATGTTGAGGTTTCTCAAGCATTTTCATACCTTCAATCCAAGTTACAAAATAACACAAATGACAATGAAATTTTCTTGTTTTTAAGAGCAGAAATCATCGCTGAAGTAAAGTGTATCTCCTGAACACTTGATGAGGGACATAATCAGCAAATAATGAAATGACAATGGAATAATTGTCCCACAGAAATATAAAAATGTAAAATGCATATTAAATTTAAAACATAGCTGTTGTTTAATTGCATTATTTGAACTCTTCCCATATTTATGACTGGAGCATTTCTAACACAATTTAAAAAGTAAATTCATTAAATCAAACTTGTAAACAAAGTCCAAAAGTGACTTTTAAAATATGTTGCTGTTGCATTTTAATTATAAGTTTGATTTACTATCTCTGGTATGTTACACTACTTAATAATAGTTAATAATAACTGCCAAATATGAAAATGTAAACGAAAGTACATACCAATCATATACCTCTCTCTCTCTATATATACATATATATATATATATATTTTCAATTATCTATTTAAACTACTGTAAATGTGTGTGTGTATAATAACTGCCAAATATGAAAATGTAAACGAAAGTACATACCAATCATATACCTCTCTCTCTATATATATACATATATATATATATATATTTTCAATTATCTATTTAAACTACTGTAAATGTGTGTGTGTATATATATATATATATATAGATATAGATATATATAAAGTTAGGACATTACATAGCTAAAATATATATAAATTAATTTATAATATACATTTTAGGACAGTGGTGTGTTTGTGTGTACATATATACACACACATATATATTTACGATAGTTTAAATAAATAATAAGAAATTGAAAATATCTTGATTGCATTTAATACAGCAACAGTATTTTTTTGAAGATTGTGTTTTTTTTATGACTAATCTCTTTGTGCTCCCTATAAATATATTCTATTCTTTTCTCATTCTTCAGTGATTTGGCTTCTGCCTATGTAGAACTACTGGCATTTTCAGTGTCTAAACCTTCCCATTTCTTTTAGCTTTGAATTTATATCTTCGATAAGAAAATATCTTTAAACATTATCAATTATCTAGATTCCTTGATCCGTCCTCTTATGTGCTTTTACTTATTTAACCTGTTAATATACTTTAATATTTGCCTTAACATATTCTTCCAGCTGTCTTACACGTGTAACATGTTATCATACTCTTATGCTAGTCCTGCACATGCCTTCTACTCTTCCATGTCACAATTGTAACATGTCTCATTCTTGTCCATTGTCATCTCTTCTCTGCAACTTCATCAATATTACTTATCTTAGGCAACAAGCTAAGAATGAACAGAAACTGAAAGAGAACCACACATAACTGGCTATTTTATACTGCAGTGTTTGTTGCTGCAGCCACTTCCCTTGCTTTTTCTTAAGGGCTCTGTGGCTAAATGATTTATCACTGTTTCCACAGTGACAAGTGAGAGTCAATGCTCTTCCTTCTCGCTTTCTTGCACCAAAGGCTGACTTTTAGATATCAGCACAACAATACTCAGTCACTTAGGAAAGCCCCACAGACTCAGGAACAGGCTATCTCAACCCTTCGTTCTTACCCTTCTTTATAATTTCAGTTGCCCCCTTGAATAATGACTCTCCAAGGTACAAGTCTCCATCACTGCCCTCTCACCCACCCTCTGTTCTCAGCATCCTTCTGTCCTAGGGCTTCACTCTCAGATATCTTATTGATAACACTAGATATTTCAAAAACCAAGCTAAGTAGTTACCTGTATTTTGAGCTCTGCCATACAAATAAACAAAAAGCATATATATAATTGTTACTTTTTCATACTTAGTCTTCTCTCCCTACTACCTTCACCCCAACAAATTCTTATTTTAATCACTAGACAGATCTGAGAACCTGCTGCATAAAGGATCTTTTTTTGTTTGTTTGGTTGGTTTTTTTGCTGATTAAAGGAATCTGAAACATTCTAATGACTCTCTGCAATGTGCTTTACCTTTCTAAAGACTATGACCAGTTGGGAGATATCTATGTGAAGAGGAAGTTATAAAGGTTCTATATTCAGAGTGCTCCATAATCATAATAATCCAGAGATTTCATACTTACTGTACTTGATTCTCAAGCACGGGTCAGATTAAGTTTTAAAAGTTATTCAAAACATTACTCGATATTTTGCAAGCCAAATATCCAAATGGTTTATTAAGACTTTCATATTACTAATTATATGCCTTAATATAACATATTCCTATGTAAATATAGTCTTTTGCCTCCTGGGAGATGAATGCTGTTAGTGCCATGAGATGTCTGTAAGAGAAGACATTACTGGTATTAATCTGCATCGAATCCTTTTTGGAAGTAGCAGAATATAAATATTTAATATATGAAATTGGATTATTTTAAGTGGGTTATATTACTTTGTTTAAATAGCAGTGAATGGAAGTGAAGTTAAAAAATAGATTCAGAAATTAATGCTAGAATATAGACATCTTGCTACAATTTTACATACTTGCCATCCTTTTTAGAAGATAAAATTGTTAGATAATTATTGTTTTTAAATTTATTACATAAAAATGAAGGAAGCAGATGATGATAATAGTGTTATTCTATTTTCAGAGAGAAGTATCCTGAATACATATGGTGTTCACCACTCCAGAGAAAATAAATGATATTTCGCTGAAAGATGCTCATGGGTGAATCTGTAGTGTAAAAGGATTTGTGACTGAAATAAAATGAATACCATCCGTTAAAGGATGAGATGTTTTGCACTGTCTCTGCATCATTCAGCTCATTGTATGAACTTGCATCAAGGGCTGCCTTCATTGCATACTAATGGGTCGCATTAAACCTCATGGTACTTTCATACCAATTCTGAGAACTGTAAGAAAATAACTCCCAGGATGAACATTTCAATAATTTTACCATTTGAGATTCAGGTCAATGTAGTCTGAATATTCTTGTCTAAATGTGAATATATATATAAATGTGAGCTGCAGGACAGATAGATTTAAATTTATACCTTACCCGAACTAAAAATTGCCATCTTGCTTATCAGATGGGCTGACAAGCTTGCAGTATTATTAGGCAAGAGTAACTTACTACAGTTTTCTTCATCTGAATTATCGCTGCAGTCATTTTGACTATCACAACGCCAATGATCTGGAATACAGTTGTTGTTTTTACACTGGAATTCATGAGGACCACAGGTCTTTTTATCTGTAAAGGAAAGAATCACAGTGCATCACTGACTTCCACAAAGAGATCTCTCACAATGTCCTGACTGCCATGCCAAACCCATGGCATATAATATTTACTCAGACCTTAACTCAGATACTGACTGATAAGCATCCCTAGGAAAAACTGAAGGCAAATGCTGAGTTAAATTCGTGTTTTTGTTTTGTTTTAAGTTGCTATCGGTCACGTTTTCATCGCAGGCTAATTATAAAGTAATTGACTGGACCAACCAAGTAAAGTCAACAAAATCAGCCAAAACAAAAACAAAGGAAGATCAAAATGATTCAAAACTATTCTTTCCTTTAGGACATTCCTTCCCAAACCCATCCTTTATTTTTGCTATGAAGCAACAAAAAGAAACGGTTATTAATCTGACTCTGAGGTTGTCATCTCATTTTCCTCCCTAAAGAGCTCTTATTCATAATGTACCTATAGTAGTTGCTGTTTTTAAATCCTGGCCATTGTTCACTCATAAACACATAAACTCATAGATTATAATAATGCCTTAAATATGTACAGAGCTTGAACATTAACAATCTACCATTTCACATGAATCTTTAAACAGCCTCATTGAGTACCAGAAGTATTAGCTATTCTTTTACTTTACAGATGATAAAACAAAAACTCTTCAAAGCTTAGAGACTTGATGAATTTTCAATACCATTAAATGGCATGGCCAATATGTATATTAAAAAGTGCTTTCACTCCTGATTTAGTGTTCTTTACAATGAATCTAATTTATGTCCATATTAGCAAGAATCAGAATGTGTGCAATTTGTTCAAATTTTAAATCATATTTTTGAATTTCCATGAGTAATATCTACCTGTATATAGTCTAAAGCAGTGATTCTTAAATTTTAATGTGCATACATATAAAGCACTTGGAAATTTTTTTATAATGGAAATTGTGACTCAGTAGATCCCTTGGTTTATGAGACACATAATGTGTTTTAAAGTATCAAGATGCTATGATTTCTATAACATAAAAATAATAAAATTATAAACCTTAATGTACAATTTAGGACACATTTCCCTTTCATATATTTAGATCAACTACTTCTTTTTGGCCATGTTAGAGGAAGACAGTGAGGTGCCTAAAATCTCAGACTAGCAAAATAAATTAACTAAAGGAGAGGGTAAGTTATTTAGTGGTGGTCATTAATCTGTACTTCAGAATGCCTTTTATACAAATGAGACTCAAATAAGATTATGAAAGCTAAAGTTATTTAGGTATAATTATGAAAATTAAATAATGAATATCTGTTCAGGAGTCAGCCCAGCTCCTGGCTAAGCATTTTCATAAACATGATCATACTCAACCCTTATAATATCCTTAAGAATTATTATTACATTTATTTAAATAAATGAGGAAAATAAATCTCAGAGTTAGGTAATTTCTCCAGTCTTACAAAGGTGTTAAATGGCAAAGGAGGAATTTATATCCAGGTCGAGATCCAGAAATATTTTACCTTAGAAATTCTCATAATAGACTTCCAAAGCATTTTTCTAAAAAAAAAAAAATATATATATATATATATTTATATATATATATATATATTGCCTGTATTTCCCTTGCTTCCTTTCTTCCTGTCTGCCTACCTGCCTTCTAATGATTAATCAGAACCTATCCTGTCTTACTGTGTTAGGTGCTGTGTTTTGTAATATATCCTTTTTATCTGTGTTATACCTAACTTTAGATTTTTTAATTGGCTTAAAATCTGCAGAAGTTCTAATATAGCATTCTGTACACCTTGGTCAGTCAGGAAATATGTCAGGATGCCTTAGATTTAAATAATAACCACTGAAAATATCAGGTTTGGTACTGAACAATTTGGATGGTTATTTCATTTTATCAATTGAAGCCAACTCCTCTGAAACTACAGCTGTATGTAAAAATGCTAGTTTTATTTATTCTTTGCCATGATGCTTGCATTATTCTTAAATAGCACTTAAAAATTTTAGTATATACAACTATAGGAAAGATCAGACTGGATCAGACAAATAGACCACATGACCTAGTACTACAACACTGGCCTGAGCAGAGCAAATCTCCCTGACTGCAAAAGGTTAATGATTGGTACTGAGCAGCAATTTAGTAGGTGGGTTTTTTTTTTTAGTTTGGTGCTTTTTTTTCCTGCTAAATCCTTTTTGTACCTTTTTCCTATATATATATATTTTTTTCAGTGAATTAAACTTTATTCTTAATTGGGGAAGATGTATCATTGTCTTTTTTTTCTGTGGTAAAACATATATAACACAAGAATTTCCATTTTAAGCATTTTTAAACATACAATTGTGTGGAATTAATTACATTCACAATGCTGTATAACCACTACCTCTGTCTGTTTCCAAACTTTTTCATCACCTTAGATGTAAACTCTGTACCCATTAAGCAATAACTTCTCATTATTACTTCCCCCCTGTTTCCAGTAACCTCTTGATGGAGTTTGGAGGTATTGTCCTCCCAGAACTCATGTGGAAATTTGATCTCCAATGTGGTAGTGTTGGGAGCTGTTTGAGTCATGGAGGTAGATCCCTCATGAATAGATTAATGCTCTCCCTGGGAAGTTGGGGTAACAAGTGAAATCTCTATTAGTTCCTCAGAGAGATGGTTGTTTAAAAGACCCTGGAACCTCCTCTCTCTCTCTCTTGCTTCCTCTCGCCATGTGATCTGTTGTACCTGCCACTTTCCCCCATGAATAGAAGCACCCTGAGGCCCATACCAGAGGCAGCTGTCCCAGAATCATGAACCAAATAAACCTCTGTTCTTTTTAAATTACCAGTCTCAAGTATTCTGTTATTGCAACACAAAATGGACTAATACGCTTCTAATCTACTGTCTCTGATTTATCCTATATTTAAACATTTGTATCATACTTTGTGTTTGAAAGAGATCTGCACCTATTTCTTAACAAGAACAAGCTAGAGTTCACTGCTAAGATTTCCATTTGGGGCATGCAGAAATGGTAACAGGGAAAGGCTAACTGCCTTATTCAAAGTCATGCAGATTTTATGTTTCTAAGTTATTTAACATTTTGATCCATAATATTACTTGTAAAAATTACAGATTCAAACTATATAGCCTTGTTTTGCATTTAAAACCTCCCTTGAGGATATATTTATAACCTCAAGGCTATATATATGGAGAAACTGTATGAGTATGGTCTAAAACCGCAGTTCTCAAACTGGCTACACATTAAAATTACTTGGGAAACTTTAAAAAATCCCTCTACCCAGACCATATCCCACATCAATGAAATCAGACTCTCTAGGGCCAGACCCAGACATCAGTATTTATTAAAGCTAGACTGGTGATTCCAATGAACAGCCAAGATTGAAAATCACTGGCCCCCAAAATTTAATTCTAGAATGGAACATACATACTTCCACACTCCAGAGTAATTAATGGAAATTGTTTACAAAATGCAGTGTTTTATATTAATTCACATTGTTACATAGCATTACAGATACATTATCCCATTTTTTTAATATTATAAATATGGAGAAGACAAATATAGTATTTGAAAACTTGTCTTTGTTTAATATATTTTCACATGAATTGCAGAAACTGGTACAAATATGATCCTCCCAGGAAGGTGGGATGAGAGACCTCCAAAGGAAAGAACTGTATGTAATGTGTACTGCAATACTATTGGAGTTTGGATATGCATGGGATATTTCTAAAAAGAGATGAGTTTTGTTACAGTGATGTCCCTGGGAGCAAAAAGTGGAGAACTGCAAGGAGAGACAATAGTGGGAGAGAGATTTAAGTTTCTCTGTAGATCCAAAGGAATCTACAAATTACTGGAAACAATAAACCAATTTAGGAAGGTCATAGGACATAAGACCCATATATAAATTTTATTGTATTTTCATATATTAGCAACAAACAAAAACGAAACTAAAAAGCCCCACAATGGTATCAATAAAGCAACATATGCTTAGGAATAAATCTAGTGAAATTTATGCTGAGAGAATTTGAAAAATGCCTAAGAAATGCAAAAATATATCATGTTCATGGATCAGAAAACTCAAAATTGTTAAAATGTCTATTTTCCCTAAATTCATATATAGAATTAATGTAATCAGTATCAAAATTCCAGCAAATTACTTTTGAAAGACATGGACAATATTATTCTAAAATTATATGAAAATGAAAAGCATGTAGAATAATCAAACAATGTCAAAAAAGAAAAAGTTGGAGAAACTTGATTTTATTTTAATCTCTGAATTAAAAGATGCCTTCATGTTTTCTTTTCTTTTCATGTCACTTTTCTTCTCCTGCAAACATCCTAAACAAACATATGCCACTACAGTGCTTCCAGTAATGTTTAATAGTTAACATATGTTACAGACAGGTCTTTCATATATAACACATTTTTTCCTTATTAGCTTTGTGACATAGGTCAAAATAAATATATCATATTATGATGGAAAGCCATCAATTATTCAATGAATATGTGAAATGATGCCTGTTGTGTATATAAGTAGAAGTTTTTATATATTAAATATTTCACAAAATTAATAATTTAATGTATCTAGATATTTAACCAAATTGAAATTATATATTGTTTCTCTATTAATTGATGTTTTAGTTGTTATTTAGAAAATTAAATGTCATTTGTAAATTGGCCATGTGTTTTATTCAGCTCTGACCAGAAAATGGCTTGAAAAATTTACAACTTGAGGCTATAGAAATCAATATGTCATTAATTTAACAATATAATGAATAAATCCATTTTAGAACAAAATTAGGAAGAAGACTTTAGTTTGAGTTTTAAGAAATATTGGAAATATCAAAGTTTTGTTGTTTCTGCTAATGCTCCTTTGTAGTTACCACCCTCTTTATCTTCCAGTTCAGGAAATGTGATGATTACAAATAGTTGGGTAGCATGCAACAAAGTTTGTTACAGAAAAGTGGAGTCACAAAAACCTGGAGGCAAAAAGAACCAGGACAACAACGAAGTTGAGCTTCAATCATAGCAGATCCTTGTTTCCTTGATTTCCAGTATATAGCATTACCGAGTCGGAAGTGTAGAGTTAGAACTGCTGGAATTGGAGTTGGAATTATTTTTAAATCAACCTAATACAGTTCTGATCTATCACTCTAAATTCCCCTCAGTGTCTCTGTTCACAGTGTATGGAAATGAATACCTATCTATGCTGTTTGCGAGTTTTCTAAATCTCCCTGACTAGTTATGAGCTCCTCAAAATGGTGGCAGAAGGAGGAAGTAAAAGAATGGGTATAGAGATAGGCAGTTAATAACCTAGCAAGGACAACTAAAGCCATTTTAGGTTATTTCTGTGGATATTGAAAGAAAGAGTTTTCTCTCTCTTGGAGATTGCAAGTATAACCTCAAGTTGTCATGGGTCATTTTTAAAACCATGTACAAAGCAGCTATCTTAGAAGACATCAGTAGAGTGAGGAAGTGTTTATAAATGGAGAAAAAGGAGATAGAACTCTAATGACTCTTGGATCCAAATTGTGCCTGGAGTCAACTCCATCCGCTCCTTAGAACTGAGGCAAAAAATTAGTTTTACCACAAGTTTGTGTTGGATTCTGTCACAAACAATTCCTGACTAATGGAAACACAATAGTATCTTTATTGTTTAAAATATTATACAATCCTAATATTAGTGTTTTTATCCATATGTGCTGATCCACATAATTTCAAGGCTATTTCATTGTTTTATAATTACCTGGGTAATGCAGCCTCTTTTCACAGGAAGGCTTAGAAGTGTCTAAGTAAAAGTGTCTAATTTAAAAAAGATTTACAAACCCAAGCTTTCATGGGCGATGGTACAGGTACCTTTGTTGAAGCACATTCTCTATATGACATAAGCTATTACAGTATTTAGTGATATTATCTGAAAAAGCTGAAGGTTGCCCTGCATTGTAAGGTGTTTGGTGGATTTGCAAATTAATTTCATGTTACTTCTCACCAATCAGGGTAAAATTCCTGAATGAACACTTACAGGCACAACCTGTTCTTCTAGGAGAAGTGGAAAGAGTACGTGGCTACACCAGCAGTTGAAAACAACGATGCCAGCTGCAGCTTCTCCCAGTGAAATCCAGCTACTTCTGTTTTGCCTCTGAATTTTTTTTTAAGTTTTACATTATTCTTCCAGGTAGAAAAGAGAAAAGTGTATAAAGTCAAACAAATTACCAATGACATATTTTCTTTATAAGGAGGTGAATCTATAATAAGCCACCTCCGTAGGAGCTCCAATAATGACATTTTAAAAGTTGCATGTCAGTGCGATGTAATTTTCTGTGGAAATTTTTAGAATTCACATTATGCAGTTTTAGGAAGTGTCATTTTACATCCTGTAATTCCATGTATTGCACTTGACAATAATTTGTGATTTTTCCTTATTTAGAAATGTGTATTGTAACTTTATGGTTGTGAAGTGTGGGGGGGAGTAGTTATACTCTCATCTTTTGCCAACATACTCTCCGTTATTTGCAAAACCCTGCTACTCCATTCATCATTCTCTTTTCAACAGCCTGTAGTCTTGACAAATTGTATGGTAATATTGTACAAACAAATTTGCATTTGTGAACCACAAGTGAAGAAGAAACCAAATACCATAATACAGAAACATACAATACAAAAATCGTAATACAGAGGCATAGATAGGGTCTTCAGAGACATCCCTGAGCATTCTTAGTGTTTCTGGTAGTAATGTTCTAGCAATTCTGCATATGTTCCTTCAACCAGCTTAAAGACAAACAAAACAAGCCTCTTCCTTCATATTTTCTATGTTTTGTTTTAAAAGCAAAGTAAATGCATTTTAGGCAATTAAAAAGTGAGTCTACCAAAATATTTTTAAATACACATTTGTCTAGTTTGTCTCATGCTGTTGATGGGAAGCACCAGACCAATTGCTCAATTCACTTTATATTTTTGGATGGACAGATACAAATTTTGATTTAGTAGAAGGCAGCGAAGCAGAGTAGAAAGAACCTGAGTGCTGTAGAGCAATATGTCTAAATGTATAAATAGTGATAAACTGAGTATCTTTGGTGTGGTATTTGCAGGGGTGTGGGGGAGGCATTACAGACAGAATCAAATTTTTTAAAGAAAAATCTCTGCTTTTGAGCAACTGCTCCAAATCATTTATCTATCAAATATTCATTGGAAAGTACACAATGAATTCTATTAAGAATGTTAGAGTGAAAAATGTGTTGGGCCGGCCCGGTGGCGCACTGCTACAGTGCGCCGCTTGGGAGCGCAGTGGCGCTCCCGCCGAGGGTTCGGATCCCACATACAGACCGGTTCCCGCTCACTGGCTGAGCGAGGTGCGGGTGCAGCACCGAGGTTTGCGATCCCGTTGCCGGTCCCAGTCCGGTACGGGCGCGACACTGAGGGTTGCGATCCGTTGCCGGACACGAAAAAAGACAAAAAGGAAAAAAAAAAAAAAAGAAAAATGTGTTAACAAATTTCTTTGAATACTAAACAATTCAAATACATTTTTTTCTTTAACATTTCTATTTGTTGGTTTAGATTTTATCTAAACTTTAGTACCTTAATAGTTTGAAGAGGTAAGGCCAAGAGATACACACACACACACACACACACACACACACACCACTTATTCAATGTGCCCTCAGTTTATCAGAATTTTGATATTTTTAAGTTTAGACATTAAAATACATTTTCTTCTATGAATATGTTCCTGGAGAATTATACTAAGATGGAAATATTTTTAACTTTCAATTTTTGCAGTATTGAATGACATAATTTTTGTGTTACACCTCTTTTATACAGAATCATTTCAAATTTTACTCAAAAACACATAAAGCATTTAATTATCACTTTTCCTTGTTTTCCTTCATAGATAAGGGTATTTAATATGCATTCAGAATGCAGTTTTCTTTTCTTATATTTTTTACCCCATACCACAAATATCTTAGAGAAGGCATAGTTCATGTGATTTACAATGATTAGGAAAAACATGGCTTCCCATCTGAAGGACAGGTCGTATGAAGAAAAAGCATGGTTTAGCAACACTATTGTCTGGTAGCCAATGTCACTTTCTGGGACTCTACTTAAAGTCTCTATGGTCAAGTCATCTCATTTTCATATGAAAAATTGTTTCAACAGAGCAGATTATACAATATCAGGATAAGATCTAAAGACCCAAACGTGAGTAAAAAAATTATTGAAAGAGGCTAGCAAAATGAAGGGAAACAGTTGTGCTAGGTGACGATGGTGACCTTCACTCACTAGTCTTCAACTATGATCTAGTTATGTGAATACATGGTAGGGTGGCCTCTTGCCCCTGACACACTTAGACAGTCTATAGGAATCTGTTTTGTCTATTTTTTTTTTTAAATATATTTAACACTTTGAAAATCTGATTTCAGTTGAATAGAAAGCTTCGGTTGGAAATTTGTGGTGGAAGCAGAATAGGAACGATACCTTGAGCTGTCTGGGTCCCTCAAATGTCTGTCCTTAGGTTGTTAAACCCCTAAGTGATGAATCCTTGTTCTGGTGTATGGATTTGAAGCCTATACCATCAGAGCCCTGTCTACACTTCTTGATACCCACCATACCTGACCACACTAAGCAAATGGTTTCTAACTATATACACATTCAGCTCTTTGCCTGAGCACAATCTGGAAGTGCTTTTCAGTGCATTAATGTTCCCCACCCCTGCTTACTAGGAGCAGCCCTAAATCAATGACTGGCTGTAGTTGGTGAATAAATATCCCAACTCTTTCCTTGATTGGGTTAATTCTGAGTACTTCACCCTATCTCCCAGAGATTCCTGGTAGGACAGAACCCATTCCTGCAGTAACCTGCTCAACAATGTACTGTCTATTGATTTCCTTCCCTTCTCTGATTTACTTCTCCACTCCCCTGTACTCAGATCCTTATGAGTACATTTTCTAATTCTGGGAAAACCCTACTTAAGGCAAGACTTGTGAAATAATTTATTCAACAAACATACATTAATGGCTATCATATACTAGGCACTGTTGAAAGCTCTGGGTTTTATAGCAATGAATAAAACAGAAACCTCTGTCCTTACTGAGCTTATATGATAATGGCTTAGTGGTGATTCAGGAGACTGGCAAGCAAGAACAACAATAAAAAAATAGTTTGTTGGTGGGTAAAAATTGCTATAGAGAGGAGTAAAGAAGAGAGGAAGATAGGGAACATGTGTGGAGGAGGAATTAAAAATAGGATAGTCTGGGCCGGCCCGGTGGTGCACTGGATAGTGTGCCGCTTGGGAAGCGCGGTGGCGCTCCCGCCCGAGGGTTCGGATCCCACACTGGCTGAGCGAGGCGCGGGGGCAACGCCGAGGGTTGTGGTCCCGTTGCCGGTCCCCGGTCCGGTACGGGGGCAACACTGAGGGTTGCGATCCGTTGCCGGACAAGGAAAAAGACAAAAGACAAAAAAAAATAGGATAGTCTGAGAATACTTTATTAGAAAAATGAAGATTGACAACATGAGGGATTTAATGGATATCCCAGCCAGGAGCACTACCTTTGAGGAATAAGCAGGCATGGAGTGTTCAAGGAAAAGGAAGGAGACCAGGGTGGATAAGCAAGTAAACTTGAGGAAGTGGTGGAAGAGGTGATGAAACTTGTCCAGTGATGCAGAGGGGATTGACATTAGGCAAGGCTTTGCAGAGCACTTTGCTTGCTACTCCTCCTTCTCTGAAAGGATCATTTATACTTGAACTTTTTCTTTTCTTACAAATGAATTTCAGTTACTTATTTAGTTTTATGTCAAAATAAATATGGAGATTTGAAGGATTGCTAAATGATTGTGGCAATATAGAAGTCCAAATCTTGGGACTGCCATGGTGAATTTTTTGACTTCTATATTCTGGATAATTACCTTGGTCTCAGCTTTGGTGTGTATATCTACAAAGCTAGCAGAGTAGCATATGGCGATAAGTGTGTATGTAGGTAGTAAAAAGGCAAATTCATCTTTGAAAGATGTTGAGAATGTACACAAAATCAATTACATCTAATAATATGATGCATTGTCTAGGGGTCAATAATTTGATTTATTGACTAGATTTGTTCACTAGAAGTAATAAATTGACTATCATTTCAATTGGAATTGTGTTTTATTACAATATTGGCATAGTTGATACAACAGAATTTGGTTATTCAAAGTGATTCACAAGTAAATATTGTTATGGTCAGTCTTTTAAAATTGGTATTAGTATCTTCAGATTATAGCTTAAATTTAATATTTTAGTTTAAAAAATAGTACCAACAGCTAATATTTATTGAGTGTTTTCTCTATGTTCAGTTCAAGGAAAAGTCTGATTCATGTAATCCTCCCAACAATTCAATAAGGAAAGTATATGGAACAGCTAAGAACACTAAAGCTCAGGTTACAATAAATCATTTGTCCAAAACCCCCAGCTCTTAAACTGTGGAAGCAGGACTTGAATTTATATCATATGACTCCAGTATCTATACTATAAACCATTCTGAAACTGGAACACAAATAATTACCCAAAACGAAGCTTTCCAATTGCTTTCTTCTTTGTCACTTTACACTAAGATCTTAGTTCTGTAGACACTAAAAGATGACTAAAATTGTAGATATGTCAAAAGTTGAGCCAAGGGTAATTCAAGAAAACATAGTTGCCTTCACCATAAAACCCTGAAGCTGCAACATGTCTACATCACAGAGAAAAAAATGATATTTCTGTAGTCAGTGTAATTTACAGTACGAGATAAATATGGACAACATTGCAAAGCCTTCAGTGACAAGATTTGTTATTCCTGGACTATGTTTTCTTTTTTTTTTTTTTTCCATAATCTGGCATACTTCACACTTTGAAAAAAATTATGGGTTTCTCTCTCCCTCTCTCTCTCTCTCTCTGTCTGTTTTTATCAATCAGCACAGAACATGGCCTTCACTTGACTTACAGTTCAACTAGGTGCCACATATCTGTACATGATCACATTAGCCTTTATCTTATCATTTCTTCATTGCCTAGTCAGCAAGGTATTGATTGTTTGAAGATTCTGCTTACGGTATATGATTGTACACTTGGCTTTACTCCGAAACGTCTTTAAAAACCTTAATAGTGCACTTCCCCATTAGATGTCTTTATTCACCTTTTAATAAGCCTCCTTACCTCCTGTAATAATACTGCATCTGCTGTAGAATCATATTTATCAGAGACAGCAGGCTATGAAAAACATGCAAAAAACCAATGCTTGAGCTGAATTTAATATGAGAATTCAAATAAAGTCACCAATAAAATTCGCATTTTAATACTGCCATTAGACGCAAGCAGAAAGCAAATCTCAATGGATAATATAAATCATCATTAAATCTGCATTAATTTAGCTCCCTCAAATATTCTTTCAAGTTCTAAATGCATTACTGCAAACAATGAGGGAACAGAATTGTCCTTAACATTATAGTCCATTAGGTCTTAAAAAAAAATTGGTACTTTAAAACATATTTACTGTGATATGTCTTCCTTATCATTAGATGAATGTCCACAGTGAAAGCTGGTTGTAAAGCATTGTTATAGGACTGAGTTGAACCCCATGGCTGGGAACAGCAACTGAGCGGAAGGAAAAGTAAGAGGAACCCCTGAACAGGTGTCTGGGTTGCCTTACTAGAGCCATGTTTCCCAATTCACTCATCCACTTACTGCCATCACAAATTTGCCATTTTCTCATACCACCTCTATCAATATTTATTTCCTCTTTTTCAATGCTAATTAATAGCCTGGCTAATTCAGCATCTGGGAGCCAAGTTTTGTTCCACCAAAGGTTTGACCAACCTCTCTTGTATCTTGATGAAAATTATTTTGATATAATAAAGAAATCAATTTTATACAAGACTTCCATATCTGAATAAAAAAATTTTTGTTGAATTTCTTCTCATAGAAACTATTAATTTGAAACAGTTTCAATTAATAGCAAACTGAAAACTTTCAGAATATAATATGGCTGTGTTCTTTGTATTATATAATTTCTCTCCTCTTTAGCATTGACACTAGCTTGGATGAAAACTCATCATTAAGATAAACTGTTTAGATGGCAAATTAAAAATACATATATGCTCCATTGGTATTATTATACAAACTTTATTCAGATTCTTGCTTTTTGTGAGAAGAAAAATCTCACAAGTAATCTTATCCAATCCTCTATATTTAAGATGTAGAAATAGCCCCTGAGACCTTATGTGACTTGCCCAAGTCACACTGTCACTTAGTGACAAAACTGTGATTAGGCACAGGGTCTCTCACTTTTATGTGAAGAAATAATCTTCACTGGGGCCAGACAGTCTTGTGTTCAAATCCATTCTTAATAATTTATTAGTGTGGGTATTGACCTTACCTGTCTGACTCTGTTTCCTTATCTATTAAATGAGAATAATAACAACCATAATAATAATATCAGTACCACCTAATTAGAAGATTTCTCTGAGGATTACGAGGAAGTGACCAACATTTTGGGTGCTCAGTTAAATTTAATTATCTTAGCCTCTTTTCCTTTTATCCCAGTTTCTGTTCTTCTATCATTTCTTTTCATTTCATTTCTTTCTTTCTTTTTTGGTAGTTGGCCAGTATGGGGATACAGGGATCTAAACCCTTGACCTTGGTGTTATCAGCACCAAGCTCTAATGAACTGAGCTAACTGGCCAGTCCATCTTTTATCACTTCTGATAATTGACAGGAAAGAATCCTGTAAATTAATTCAAAGCTATGAATACTATATATTCCCAGTTCCAATGACGAATAAACAGACCTGAATACAGGTAGACAGCCTGAAGGTACAGTAAGAACAAATTTAGGAAAGCTTCTCAAGTATTAGAATCTCACAGAAATTTTACAATCTCTGTTGCTGGGTTTTTGGTTACCCTTGATTACTGACTATCTTCAGTAGCCAAACTGTTATCCTTCTTTGGCTCACATCATTAGCTAAAACCTTCCCTCAGAATGGCTCTTCAGCCAAGCACCAAAGCCTGATGACAAAATGAAAAGAAAACAATAGACCCCCCCCCCAAAGACAAATACATCATGAGGTTATACCACAAACGTTCATCCTGTCTTCTCCAAGAATAATCATTACTGGAAATTTTTCAAAAAATTCATCAAAGAAAGTTTAACTCAAAATTTATCAGTAGTTTCTTCCTTTTACAGGTGTAATTATATCAGCAATAACCAACTTCTAAGTTGGTTCACAGTTTTCTAGATTTGAAATGGCCACATACCCAATCTTCTCTTTGGGTACTCCAATACAAGCTTTTGCTCATGTGAAAAAAATGAAAATAGAAGCACATATGTAAATGAAGATGATATAGCATATTGTGGAAAATATGAATCCAAATGCAGGTAAATATACTGATCTAATCTAAATATACCATATGTAAACAAAGTATTGCTCTCCCTATTTCTAACAGCATGAGTACTCTACTGACTCAGAGCCATCAAAGAACAGATTTGTGTTCAGTAGAAGAAGAGGGAATTTTACTTACAGAGTACCCACTATGTGTCAGATCTGATGTAAGTCATTTTGAGAATGTAATCTTACTTAACCTTCTCAATAACTTTATGATAGTTATTGTTCACTTTTACATCTAAGAACTATAAATGAGTCCTATGGAAGTTCATACATACTTGATGCTGCATGATAGTAACTAATGACGCCAAATTATTTGCTGCCTTTTTCATTCTATTACACTACCATGTGGTATCTACATAATTATTCATATGAATATTGTGAAGATTTCTCACCATTTTAGGTTTCATCAATTTAATTAGATGATTTTCAAAAGCATTCATAAGTGTGCTTATGATACAGCACAATGGCAGAATATTAAAGGCTTGAAAACATGTTTCCATCTCACATCCTAACAAAGTAAATCATTTAACAGAATATCAGGAAATGTGAGGTTTTTAAAAATACACAGCATAAATGGAGAAATATTGTAATAATAATGGTTTTTTTAAAGACACTCTAAAGGTGTTATTGGCAGAACATATAATAAAAGTAGGTTGGTTCCTCTGTTTTAGCTTTAAGGAAAGATAAATGTGACACACACACAAATGTCTACCATACTGGACCTAAAATATTGGATTGACATCTCCAAGATTATATTTGGAAGCCTAAGAAAGAAATAAAGTCATCTTAATCCTTTATCTTCAGTCTTAAATTTCTTATATCCTTTAGATGTATTAACATTGGTTTTCCTTTCTCTGCCAATGTTTAATAATGTTTGCTTTAGAGAAAATCCTCTTAGAGACAGATCCAAACTGAGATTTCTGATAGAAAATCTGTCACTGTGAACCTCTGTTGTTGCCTGCTAAATGCAACACTGCACCTAGGAAGGCATTAGTTGAACAGTTTACCTTGCCCTGACTGACACATAGCCAGAGAGCCGAAGGTACTAATTTTCACTCTAAACTAAAAGCATCTAAACAAGAAGGCATTCACTGTGTTAAAAATGAAATTACTTATACCATTAAGAATTATTTTTGAGGGAAAAAGACAAATCTTAAAAATTATCTGTATTCTCTTGGCAGACATTCACATACCAGGAACCAGGCTAGTTATGGTGTCATTTGCAGAACTATTTCTCCCATGTAAAGCAAAATATCATCTCCACCTCAGCAGGAGATCTTGGCGGGTAATTAAGTTGCTCCTTTTCAGAAAGTTTGCAGTGCTGTCGTCTGTTTATTGATGTAAAGGGCATCCCAGTTCTAATGGGATTTAAACTCTAGGCGGGTTTTATTATTTACTCTTAAAAAAATAGTTTCTATTTTTCCCAAAATACTCTCTAATATCCATCTTTTTAATAATATTATTATTAACTGTGGAAACAGATATCACTTCTGTACTCAAGACTTGGAATCCTTTGCTTTCCACCCAGGGCTTCACATAATAAGAGTAAAAAAAAAAAAATAGTATTACCTTTATTATTCTGATCTGGTTAATTTAAATCACCTACACAATCAACATTTTTAGCAAGTCAACAGCATGTAACAGTGACTTATATAATAAAAATATGCCTTGGGTGAGGCATTGCCTATCCAGGGAAGGAGTGAATTCTCACCGAAGAAGAGAGAGGGATGCTTCTATTTCTCATTTACCATAGCTTCTCTGACATCTCTCGAAAATTGAACTGAATTATAAATGAAGCAGACATCTTGCCTATGCCCATGTTCCCACAGATTCTGGCCACTCCCACTCCTAATTTTCCTTTCTGTCACCACACTCTCCTCTAGTCTTTAAGGGATTAAGGCAGCAGCTGCACTGAGAAGAGAAAGTACTATAGTGAGCCGTGGTTCAGCTCTAGTAGTTTCAAATTCAGGTTTGGCTAGTAGCCCCTCACCAGAGACATTGACTGCTCTCAATAGCCCATGGGCTCCTATACAATATATTTGCATCAGGGCTGGATGGGTTTCCTGGTGTGTAGAGAACCACCACTCTTAGTGTCTTTCTAACACAGATAAATCTCTAGATTTTGAAATAACCCATCCCAACTTGGCCTTGCCTATGGACCAAATAAATATAAAATATAGACACACTTGACAATCCAAAGCTATTTCACATCATTGCTACTTAGGAATATTTGTGCTCCAAATCTGGAACAACAACAACAAAAAAAAACCCAACCAGAGAGTATAGATATTCCATGCTAATAATAATCAAAAGAAATCTGGAAACCTGAAGAGGCTATAGTAATATCAGACAAAGTAGTTTCATAGTAAAGAATATTACCAGGGATAAAAAAAAAAGTTTATTTTCTAATGGCAAATGGGTCAGTTCATCAAGAGAAGCATAATGCTAAAAGTCTAGGCACTAATAAGAAAATTTTAAAATACATGAAGCAAAAACTGATGGAATTGCAAAGAGAAAGAGACAAATACACTAGTGTAGTCATATATTTCAATATCTACCTCACAATAATTGTTAGAAAAGTACACATAAAAAAATCAGTAAGGATATAAAAGACCTAAACAGAACTATCAACTAACTTGATGTTATGGAAATGCATAGAAAATTTCACCCAAGAACAGCAGAATACTTTCTATTCAAATGCATATAAAGCTTTGATCAAGATAGACCTAATTCTGGGCAAAAGATGCCTCAATTTATTTTAAACAATTGAAGTTACACAAAGTATGTACTCTGACCATCAATGGAATTAAATTAGAGACAAACAAATGTCAGGAATGTCTTCAATTATTTGGAAAGTAAACAATCCATTTCTACATAATCCATGGATCAAAAAAGAAATAAAAAATGAAGTTAGAACTAAGCAAAAATGAAAACACTCTGTACCGAAATGTGTGGGATGCTGCTAAAGCAGTACTTAGATTGCAATTTATAGAAAGAAACACGTAAAAAAGAAAAGTCTTCAAACTGGTGACTTCAGCTTTCACAATAATAAACTAGCACAACAAGAGCAAATTAAACCCAATGTAAGAAGAAGAAGACAATGAAAAGACAAGGCACAGACTGTGAGGAAATATTTGCAAAACACTTATCTGACAAAGAAGTTGTATATAGAATATATAGAAGACATCTAATGCTCAATAATACAAAAATAATCCAATAAAAAATTTTTAAAAATGATTTAAACAGATACTTCACCAAACAAAATATACACATAGCAAATAAGCACATTAAATGTTATTCAATATCATTAGTTATTAATGAAATGTAAATTAAAACAAAAATGAGTTATTACTATACATCTATTAGAATGACTAAAAATTTAAAAGTACCAAATGTTGGCAAGGATGTAGAAAAATTGGAATTCTTACATACTGCTGGTCAGAATATAAAATGGTACAACCACTTTGAAAAAGAGTCTGGTATTTTTTTAAAAAACTAAACATATACTTATTCAGCCTTCTACTCCTAAAGTAAAGAGGACATGTGTCTGTACATATGAATGCTCATGGCAGTTTGATTTGTAATATTCTGAAACTTGAACCAACCCAAATGATCATAAATTAGTGAATGGATAAAAAAATATTTTGGTATATCCATACAATAAGATACTGCTCAGTGATATAAAGGAATGAATATTTGATACAACTCTCAACATGGATAAATCTCAAAATAACTAAGCCAAGTGAAATAAGCCAGATAAAATGAATGTATATTGTATGACTCCAGTTTTATATAAATGCACACTAATCAATAATGACTGAAAGCAGTTAAGTGGTTGCCTGTGGAGGCAGAGATGCAGGAAGCGATGAGAGGGACATTTCTATAGGTGATATCTTTTTTTGGTGGAGGCAGGGAGTGGCTGGTGGGCACAGGGATCTGAACCCTTGACTTGGTGTTATCAGCCTCACAGTCTCCAAAGACAGATAACCAGCCAGCCCCTAGAGGTGATAAATATGTCCATTATCTTGATTGTGGTGATGATTTCCTGGGTGTGTAAATTTGTTAAAACTTATCAAATTGTACATTTTAAATATGTGTGGTTTAGTATATTTCAATTATACTATGATAAAGCAAAACAAACAAACAGGTCTCACAGAGAAATATAGTACATAAACAGAATTGTAATTGTAAGACTTTGTGGAAACGATATAGTACAGACTACTTGCATGCCCTTTAACATTTATAATTACACCGAACATATTTTCTCTTAAGTCACAAACTCTTTGTTAATTCCAATTATGTAGTCTTCCCCTCGCCTGTCAAGAAACATAAGATTTCAAAGAACCACTCTATTATTTCATTGTCATAAAATTTTATACTTAAAATTCTAAGTATAAAGATTACGATTCTATTTAATCTTAAGATTCTATTTAAATCTTTTGTTTCCTTCTCTCTCCTTTATAGGACACATAATTGGGTATTTTATCCCAAATCAATGCTAGGTATTGAGCAGAAGTGCTCAAGAAAAGGGAAAAATTATTTTTTGACCATCTACTATGTGCTAAGTACTCATATACCTTTATTTCTCTTAACCCTCTCATCAGGTTTCTAAGGCCAAAAGTATCACACCTGTCGACAAATGAAGACATAGGAGAGACCTGAAAAAATCTACTCAATTAATAAATGTTCAAATGAAGAGTGGAGCTCTGCTCCTAGTAACTCCAGAGCTTACGAACTCTTTTCGTAAAGCTGTCCTCTGTACTACTTCAGCAAGCTTTCCTTCCTAGAGATAAAGAGGCACATCCAATTATGCAGTTTTGACAGGACATGTCAATGGTTTTACATTTTGAAATCTTCTTACAATTTAAGACAATTTTGCACAAGAATCAAGCCCTAACTATTGCATTGAAAAGGGAGGAAAGCAGGACTTCCACAAAAATAAAATGTATTAACACACACAAACAGGAAACTAGTGTCCCAAAGTCCAGAATTAGGAGAGGAACATCTTATATTTGGCGGAATCAAATAAGTCTGCATTTTCTTTTTATTTTGTTTCTTCACTCAATCTGTGCCAGATTCTGTGCTAGGTACTGGGTATATATTAGAAAATAAAACACACAACATATAGAATCCGCTCTCTGGAACTTAAAACTTGGCAAGGGACACAGTTGCCTTCATTAGATCTTTTAAAAAAGCAACAACATGGAAGTTACATAAATATATGACACTGTCAATCTGGCAGAATGTGTGTGTCATGTCTAAAATTGGGGTGGAGATGGGGGTTATAGAAGATCCACAGTGTGAAACACGGTGGTTTTATTTGCTTTTAATCAAACACAATATTACAATACATAAAGCGGGCATACAGCATTGGAGAACACTGAGATAATCAGCGCATTATCTGACTAAATGTACTGCTTTCTTTTTCATAGATCATAGCCAAAGCGTAGAACTTGAGAATGTTTCAGGGGAGAGATATAAAGCTGATTAACAGAATGGAAAATATAGTCCACATAGAGAGATTAAAGAAAATTCAATTATTTGGCCAGAAGAAGATGTTGAAAGATTTTAATTTGAGAGTCCTTGAACAAAGGACTTCTACACAAAAGATAGTTGATAAAAGGAAGAAAGTAGGTGTGATTTATAGTATGAGAATTTTATCTAGACATAAAGGAATCTGTTTGTTTATTTTGATCATGGATGATAGATGTGGCCCTACTTTTAACCTGTTGACCTCTAAAGAAACTATTCCACACAAAGATTCAATGAACTCTACAAAAATATGTGTATTGTAGATGGAACTGACTGGACTTGCCATTTTCAGCCCTGTCTTTTAGTGTGGCTTAGAAATGCATTCCATGTTAATTGAGCAACATGGTTAGTGAACACTTTCCATCTGTCAGGAAGATGCTGACAATTAGTGAGTCACAGCACTGAGCCAAGAAATGAAAACGAGTGGATAAACTATTCCACACAAAGATTCAATGAACTCTACAAAAATATGTGTATTGTAGATGGAACTGAGTGGACTTGCCATTTTCAGCCCTGTCTTTTAGTGTGGCTTAGAAATGCATTCCATGTTAATTGAGCAACATGGTTAGTGAACACTGTCCATCTGTCAGGAAGATGCTGACAATTAGTGAGTCACAGCACTGAGCCAAGAAATGAAAACGAGTGGATAGATAATTTTGAACTATCAAGAAGAGTAAATTCCCACTGTAAAAAAATGAATAGCATGAAAAAAGCTCTGGAATTTAAGACTGGCATCGCCACCCCCTCACCCCATACCAAGAGCTCCTGTATGATAATCATACCTTTAGCCAACAGATTCACATGCATTTTGGGGGATTAATTATTCTAAACTAGAATATTTTAGCATGTTCATTTCTTGCACTTGTTTCAGTGCCAACAAATACAGTGTTCATTGTCAAAACTTAACTGTATCTTTCAAAAAAAAAATCTGGACAATCAAGCTCATTGGTCAATAACCAAGTATCATAAAATAAGAGAAAAAATATTTCTTATTGTTAGAATTTTCAATAAATTGGAACAAAGCACAGTGTTAATAACCTTCACTTTTGCATGGTTAATTTTTTGAAAGCATACTAAGAGAAAGTAATATTAGGATGAACAAATATTCTCTTTTCAATAACCATTCATATTTTAATCTCTTTAATAACCATTTATTCATCCAAAATTAATAAGAACAATTTATAACAATAATTCCAGAACTGACTGTCTCTACTACTAGATACCCAGTGTTATTTACTCTTTATTCAGACTGGAAAAAACTTTTGAATAAAAATACAATGCAGACATTACTTTAAAAAGCACTATCACAATTCCCTACATGGCTTGTATAATGCATAGAGTCAGAGCCTGAGGAATACCTCCATTCCCAAAAAACACTCTGGTCTGTACCTACAATGAAAAAAAAATACTATATATATACACACACAATATAGTGTATATATATATATATACACACACAATAATCCAGATGTTTTTAGGGAATGCAACAGAAACCTTGACCTTACATACAAAACATCAATAAAGTATTTATATCATGAAAGATATGTATCACTAAGATCACTAAAAAAAATTTTGGGGAGTAAAAATACATGTTCTAAAAATTAAAACTATATCCATGTTAATTCATTTAGTTAATCAAGAAGTGTTTATTCAACATCTACCATGTTCCAAAATGAATTGCACCATTTCTGTCCTCAAAGGGTACAAATCAGTAGATGGTTGACCTTGAATACTAACATGCTTTAGTCTGTTTTGAAGAAATATGAAACATATTCATCATGGAATTCTTTACCAGGACCTAGAATCTTAAAAATCAAGAAAGAGATCAAGAAGAAGGTGTACGTGGAGAGAAGTCCTTGAAAAAGAAAATTTGTCACAGATCTTTTCGTCCAGTCAAATTATACGAAAGGTTTTTCCAGACCAAAAATCATACTTACTCTAAAAAATAATTAAGAAAAAACTTATAAAGTATTTACAATTCTTATCAAGAAGAGTCAAGTATTTTTATATAGAACATTATTATTCATTTCTATAAAAGAGTTATACAAACTATTTTATAGATCCATTATCAGAAACAGAATGAATGATTACTCTCATCTACTATGGAATATATTTAGTTCTGCCTTTAAAAAACTTAATTTCGCACTTAAATTTGTCTTTGGAATCATGATACAGCTGTGGCCTAAATTTGTCATAGACAATTCTACTTCTCCAGTGAACCTCCCCATGCTCATAGGAAATTCATGAGCATTCGTAAAATGCAATACCGGAGAAAAGATATAGACATTTTTTAAAAAGCCTGTCTCTAAAAAGCCACAGTGTCAAAATATTACAAAAACGGAGGTAATCTTGGCATGCTGGGGAAACGTAATTCCCTTAACAGTTTACGTGTAGCTGTAATAGTCCACACAGAAGAGGGCAATGCTTTCAAAAGTGTGGCATGCACAACATAGACGTCAAGCTATGGATCACACGCCCAATAGTTCAAACAGTGTATGAACATGGTGCTAGATAACATTGCATGACTTGTGTGGAAGTTATGACCTGTTCAATTCTCTTTCATTCTTCCTGCTTGCTTCATTAGTTTAGTCATGGGGAGAGAGGGCTTCTCTGACATTTACTAATCTGTCCTTTTAACAAAGAAAGAGCTGGATTTTGATAGGCCAGTGTCAAACTAGAATTGTTTTGACCTAGAATTTCATAACATTATTTGTTTTCATTGTACTAATTTTTATTTTTATCTTTATAGAAGCCACTAGATGTCCATTTTGGTTCATGATTACTGGTCTGTCCTTGCAGGGAGGAGGTTTTTATAACTGACAATGTTTAGAATTGAGAACCCCTTGAAGTTCAACCTGTGTGTATAGTTTTTAATTCTTCATTTGAAAAACCAGGCTTTTATGTTACATATTCCCAATGTGAATTAAAAAACAAACAAACAAACAAAAAACAGTTGAAAAGCTAAAGTGCAATTCTTATTACTCAGACATTACAAAAATGGACGTAGTAAATCCTGAAAGAAAAAAAAATGTATAGTTTTGCTTATATTTTACATTAGTAATTCTCAATTTTCTTCTCTCTGACTCAATTAAATGCCTTTTACTCAAAAGAAATTGACTGAATGATCAGAATACCTAGTTCATAAAATGTTTTATGATTGCTGGAGGTAGTTTTCTGTGTCAGTAGTTACCCAGTGAGGTTTTCACTGCTCAATGCCTGGTTATATCAAGACTTGTGGCTTTGAACATTCCAAGGACCACACTGAAGAACTGGGAAGTTGTTCCAAAGGATTATCTTCCTGAAACAGTAATCATAATGGGACTGGGTGTATGCTAATTCCTATAATTCTATGTTCATCTAGAGAACGTCTAGAATAGCTATTCACAAAGTAATACAGAAACCTACACCCATGGAGAATTTTTAGAAGCAGCTAGAAATATCTATATGTCATCTAAATTCCTGATACATTGATATAATTGTTAATTTATGTAGCCATATTTGGTAATTGAGGAAATTAGATAAAAACTTTAGATGTCTTCAACAACTTGAAACAGGTGATATATTACACTTTTAATAGCCCAAGTCATTAAAATTCTATTGTAAAAAATTTATAATGTTAAAAATAAGTTCCCAGAATTCTGACATGGAATTTTCATTCTCTGCCACTTAGCATTTAGTACTAATTATTAGCACACTCATTCTTAAATTTTAATAAACGAAAGAAAAATTAGCACACATTTACCTTAAATTTAATATTGGCATTTACAACAAAATGGCTACTAAAATACTACTGCACATATGCACATATTATATAACTTTTTATTAATTTAAATTAAATATTAATAGATGAACTTAAATTAGAGATCTGATTGCCTAAGCAAGATATATAGTTAACATAATCCAAACACTACTAATTAAAAATACAGTTTTGAAAACATTAGAATTACTTGAATTTCAACAAATAGCATCGCATTATATTTCTTCTGGTTTTTCTCAAATATCAGTCAAAATTCAGTAACTATATCAAAAGAGGGACTTTTATATACTAGGGGGTGTGTCTCTTTCCTGGGACATAGAATTGATAAAATAAATGCTGTAATCACATGGACAATATGATCCATAGAGGTGAGAAAGCTCAGGTCACGAAGAAGATCTGTTCTCTACTTTATTTCTCTGGCCCTTGAATATTTTTCAAGCCACTTCTACTTTAGGTCTAAGGAAATTCCTCATGGAATTCTATATATATTCTTCTACAGTCTTGCTCAGGATTTTTGGAGAAATATGAGTATTAATTAGAGGGTTAATATTTCAAATGACAATAAGAATAAACAATAACTTACTCTCACATCCGCCAATCAAGAGGTGACAGTTATCTCAAACTAAATCCTGTATCACTCTTTTCTCTACTCCCATTATTTTCCTATGACCACTGAACATATGAACAGTGGCTTAATGATATGAAAAATCTAGCCCAGAGGGCTTGCATCTTAAGCATTAAATTTAAGACTGATCGGACATCAGAATCATCATTTATACAACATTTGTTCAGTATACACAGATCACAAAACCAATAAATGGTACAGTTAAAACTCTATAAAAAGTCTTTTGTTCTCACTGTTGTATAACATCTCAAAGTGTTAATGGCTGAAAATGGATAGCTTTTTCATGAATAAAATCTGACACCACTTGGATCCTCAATCTGATTTTAACAAATAAAAACAAATCTAATTTTTTTAAAGGAATAAAAAATCATATTTTCTACATGTAGATGCATTACCAGGTGTTGGTGCTGAGAAAAAGCAATAGAATATTTCATTCTACTTATTTTCATTCCTTAACATAATCCCATTTACATGGTATTAAGCAAAATTGAATAACACCTGAAAATACAAATGATAGAATATTCTGTATGGAAATCACCAGCCCAAAGGATACTTGAACAGAATCTTACACAAGAGAATCTTATAAATTAAAATAAAGACAAACATTTTTATTCCAAAGGTATACATTCTGTCTAAGGAGGCAGAATTTCTGCAACCAGGTAGGTGTGTGTGTGTGTGTGTGTGTGTGTGTGTGTGTGTGTGTATTTATGTTATTTTATTTTGTATATTTAGAAAACCAAATATACTTAACAAAGGATGAAGAAAGCAAAATGAAAAAGATCGAGTGTCAAACAAAAATATCAAAAAATATTAAATTCCTGACTCAATAAAAAAAAATTGGACTGTTATCAACCCAGCTTTCTTATTAAAACAAATACGTAGTTTCCTTTCTTTACAATCTTAATTATAAACCCTGCTGGGAAAATGTTATTTCCTCTTATGGTTTTTACTACAGATCAATCCAGAGTCTCAAATATTTGGCATGCCTCCTGACTTACTGTGTGGTCTCCTTTTTAGCTTTGTGCAACAAAATTTAAATCTCACAGTTTCTTCTTATTCTTTAGAGAGGAAAAAATAAAGAAAAATCAAGAAATAATTGCACATCCTTTCGGTAGAGAGACAGTCAGTGCATGAAAGCTATAAAAAAAACTAAATGTGTTCATTCCACATAGACTATTTAATGAATCACATGTAGGTCTTTCATTTCTTCATATAAAAGCTAGAAGACAATTTCCTGGTGTCATTCATACAGACAGGCTCTTCTCCAAGGGCTCTATTGGAATTGAAATATTTCAGTGCAAAAGAGATTCTATTGTGTATGCTCACACTCTCTCTCACTAACACAAACACACATACGCATAGTAAGACACACAAATACAGTCATACACACAAATGTCATTGACAAAGAAAGGAGACAAGATTGAATTCTGCAAAGCAAACATATAGACAGATGAGAGAGAAAAAATTACCATAGAATGTACTAATATAATAGTAGTACAGAAAAACCTTGCCAAATGAACAGAAGCTTGTTAACACATAGAAAATAATTTCCCACCTTACCAAGTTTTTTGAAAAATACACTTATTTTCATTATAACTACTTTAAAAGTTTACAAACGTACAAGAAGATAAGTTATTATTTCAAAACCTTCCATTAAAAAAAAGATGAGATCATATGTACACATAATGTTTTTAAAGGAGCAATATAGAGCAATATAAATATTTCTTAAAGTTTTGAAATTATATTCAGTATCAATCACGTGAACTCCATTGTACTTACACACCAGGCAATATGCCCAAAGTATATTCTGAGAGATAACAATTCCATAGAATGTAATTAGGTGCTATTTTAAAAATCACCTGGTGTCAAATAACTATAGGATGAAAAAAATTTGGAAAACAGTAAAACAGTGTGTCTTTTGTTTCTTTCCCTCATATATGATATTGCTCCCCAGCTGTTTTGCCAAGGTAAGAAGCACAGCAGGTAAGTGTCATCTTAACAATGAATGAAATAGATGTGGAAAAAGTTTCTTTCAGACAGAGAAATTAGAAGTCCACTTCTGGATCCTGAGAGATTGTGAAAGGAAAAGAAAAACGGAAGTTGAGTAGAGAGTTCGGCTGCATATGTCCTGAAGACATCGGGGCAGCATCCAGACTGTTAAAGGGATAGGCCATGAGCACTGAAAAGACAGATGCCACATTGACCGGGATCTATCTTGGGAAGAGGCCAAGCTTCTAGGAGAAACACCTCGTATTGGGTACATGCTATAGTCAACGAAACTGAAGACTGATTCTATGACATTGAAAGCGAGTGCAAGTTAGATAAAAAAGCATGAGGCAGCACTCCTGGCTCCTCACGGGCCTGGGATGCTTAGAGGATCACGTGCTTCTGTGAGGATCTCGGCTCCAGAGGTTTCACGTATCAGCAGAAACTGAAGATGAGGCCGTAGCTCACCAGGAATGGAGACTTGGAGATATAATGAACCTGCACCGAGACTTGAGTGAGCTTGGCTACCTTCCACAGCACAGCTTACAGTACAGGCTGCAGACCAGATCAGTGGCTCGGCAGAGACCAACAGGCTTCTGGAGAATGCATGCAGAGGTTGTCTTCCTTCTTCCCTACTAACGTGAAGCTACGTAATCCCACCCCTCTAAATATCTAAGAAAAGAGTTAGGAGGGTACTTCAAAAAGTTCATGGAAAGATTCACATTATCTTTCAATTCGATTTTTCCATGAACTTTTTTTTTAATTGTTTTATTTTGTCAATATACAATGTGGTTGATTATTGTGGCCCATTACCAAAACCTCCCTCCCCCCTCCCTCTCCTCCCTCCCTCCCAACAATGTCCTTTCTGTTCACTTGTCCTATCAACTTCAAGGAATTGTAATTGTTGTGTCTTCTTCCCTCCCCCAACCAAGTTTATTTGTGTATTTATTTAATTATTTTTAGCTCCCACAAATAGGTGAGAACATGTGATATTTCTTTTTCTGTGACTGACTCGTTTCACTTAATATAATTCTCTCTAGGTCCATCCATGTTGTTGCAAATGGCAGTATTTCATGCTGTTTTATAGCAGAGTAGTATTCCATTGTGTAGATAAACCACAATTTACAAATCCACTCATCTGATGATGGACATTTGGGCTGGTTCCAACTCTT
>NW_007728054.1:0-615 GCF_000696425.1 Galeopterus variegatus | reverse complement strand
GCAATTGTTTGAGGAACCTCCATACCATTTTCCATAGAGGCTGCACCGTTTTGCAGTCCCACCAACAATGTATGAGATTTATTTTTTTCTGTAATCTCACCAGCATTTATCATTTACAGTCTTTTGGATATTAGCCATTCTAACTGGGGTGAGATGGTATCTCAGTGTGGTTTTGATTTGCATTGCCTGAATGCTGAGTGACGCTGAGCATTTTTTCATGTGTCTGTTGGCCATTCGTATATCTTCCTTTGAGAAATGCCTATTTAGCTCTTTTGCCCATTTTTTAATTTATTGTTGAAAAGTTGTTGGAGTTCCTTGTATATTCTGGATATTAATCCTTTGTCAGATGTATATTTTGCAAATATTTTCTCCCACTCTGTTGGTGGTCTTTTAAATCTGTTAATTGTTTCTTTTGCTGTACAGAAGCTTTTTAGTTTGACATAATCCCATTTGTTTATTTTTTCTTTGGTAGCCCGTGCTTTGGGGGTCATAATCATGAAGTCTGTTTCCAGTCCTACTTCCTGAAGTCTTCCTGAAGTTTTATTGTTTTAGGCAGTATATTTAATTCTTTAATCCATTTTGAGTTGATTTTGGTATATGGTGAGAGGTATGGGT
>NW_007728053.1:338300-339850 GCF_000696425.1 Galeopterus variegatus | reverse complement strand
TTATTATTATTATTATTAAGTATTTTGGCAACGGCTGGCACACGGATTTGAACCCTGGACTTTGGTGTTAGCACCACGCTCTAACCAACGGAGCTAACCAGCCACCCCATCATAATTATTTTATTTACTTCATAATCTTATTGAGGAACCAACCACCTGAGATTCACAGTTAACTTATTCAACAAACATTGACTGAGGATTTACAACTCGTTAGGCATTGAGCTTTGTGACAAAAGACGTACAAAGAGAACACTCAGTGGCTGAATCAAGGTCCCGGTGTTCAAATGAACTTGATTTGTCTCAGGAATGATAAGTGGTCCAGTGTGACTGAAACTCATGAAAGTAAGGCTGGGGATACTAATGGTTATGACATTGTAAAGGACCTTGTATAACATGCTAAGGAGGTTGGCTTTTGCCCTGGAAGAAACAAGGAGAGCTCATGAATGGGATAGTACCATTATCAGATTTATTTTTGTGGTGATAACTCCAGCAGCCCTTGGGTAGACTAGACTAGAGATAATGTTGGGGATTACTGTCAGGTGGGTCCTTTTAAGAGTTTCTAAAGACCAAGCTGGCCGGTTAGCTATTTTGGTTAGAGCGCGGTGTTGTAACAACTTCAAGATTCGGATCTGTGTACCAGCCAGCCTCCAAAAAAGGAAAAAAAAAAAAAAAATGCTAATGACCTAACGTAAAGCACTGGATTGTAGATGGAGAAAAAGGATTTGGTAGCCAATTGGATGAGTAGAATGAGAGAGATAGAAGCGTTGAAGAANTATTAACCCCATGTCGTTGAGTACAGAAATGAGAAAGAAGCAGCAAACGTTTAGAAATTTCGGTTACTCAGAGGGAGACAGCGCCAGAGCCCTCTGTGGCAATGACTTGTCTGGTGAGGATAATCCGATCGTTACAAGTTATTACAAGTTCGGGCAATGGCATCAGATACTTCTTCAGTTTCATAATATTTTCTGGCAGACGATTTTATGCTATCAAAGATGAAGAAAAAAGAGCACATTTGAGAAATTTGGGAATTTCCATTATGACAATGAAAGTGAGAATTTTTGTATGTTTTAAGAGGTCAGGTTTTTTTCCTTCCTTCCCCTTATGAATAGTTTCTAAATTAACTCACAAATATAGGAAATCATATGATCTGACTTTCTCAGTCTAGCTCATTTTAAATCTCTACTTTAGCAATCCTATATTGGGTTTTCTTGCAAGGTGAAGTTCACACTTTAGTTGTCATTACCTATGGAAAAACTGAGGTATGCTCTCATTTGCAAAGATGTCATTGATTTCTCCACATAGTAAAGATATTACAGAAAGGGGGAAAAAGGGTTTTGTCAGCTGTTCCTTTTCTGATAATCTGACATAAATTGGCGAGATTTGAAAATGGTTGGGATAATGACATAAATGTTAGGTTAGCAGGCAAAAAAAAAAAAAGAAAAGAAAAATTCTTTTGAGGGAGGCATTTCTTTCATAATTATAATTATAACTATAATTATTATTGGCAGCTGGCCAGTACAGGTCTTTCATTGTTATTATTATTATTATTA
>NW_007728053.1:336530-337222 GCF_000696425.1 Galeopterus variegatus | reverse complement strand
GAGCAAGATCACTGAAGAGGAGGAGGAAGAAATCAATAGGAGCAAAAATGTGCTTAGTTTTCAGTTTAGCAATTTCAGGTTTAGCAATCTCAGTCATGTACTTTCTGTGCCTGTGCTTAGACTGGACGTATCATTCAGGGTTCTTTCCATTTGGGCCAACATTAATGACCCAAACCCTAAAGGGCTGAGGGGTTGCAAAATAGCACTGAGATGTTTCCAGCTCCAGTAAGAGGTTAACATATGACCCATGAACAACAGCTTGCTGCCACATTTATGGACAACGAACCATCTGAGTGGTCATCTGCTCTAATCTCTTGGATTTATACAGGGGAAAACTGTAAAACCAGCGAGGTAACGTGTCCATACTCACAAGGCTATGTAGCAGCAAAGTCCCCATCGTAACAATCATAATATAGGTTTCATGGCCTCCTCCAGGATCTTTGGCCCCACATTATTTTGGTTAAAGAATTAAAATTTTATTTTTTTTATTGTTTTGAAAGAATTAAAATTTTAAAAAAGCCTTTTGAAGATTGGCTCAAAGTATTCCTCAGCAGACCAACATTCTGATTCCTGCCAAATCCAGTTTTGTGTTTTTGCTCACTTCCACCATTATCATCATACTATCATTAATATATATATATATATATATATATTTTTTTTTTTTTTTTAAAGATGACTGGTAAGGGGATCTT
>NW_007728053.1:333883-335507 GCF_000696425.1 Galeopterus variegatus | reverse complement strand
TATCTCTCCAAATAGTTTTTTTCTCTGTAATCTGTTTTCTTCTCTTGTAAACATTTCTAACTTTAAGGCTGGGCCAGGTTTATTGCTTCAAGGAAAGGGTGGGGAAAAACTAGCTTTAGTTAAAGGAAGAAGGAAGATTTTCTAAAAAAAAAGGAAATCTACCCAGAGGGAAGCCTTTCTCTGGTCTAGTGGTGCAGGGAATGGAAGGTGTGGAGGAAGAGATTAGACGCCAAGACCCTAGCTTTGTGCACAGTCCCTGCTCCCTGTTGAAACACAACGGGTTGTAGTTGATTAGAAAAGGGGAAAAGCACAGGTTTTTCTGTTTGTTTGCTTTTTGTGGCTGGCTGGTAGGGGGATCTTGACCCTGAAAAACCACAGTTTTGAAATGGAGAAAACCGTTCTTCAGAGTGCCCCCTTGGCCTACACAGGGGCTTCAGTGAAGCTCAACGTAACAGAACAGAGAATCCAGAAATACACCCATAAATATAAGGTCAGCTGATTTTTGAAAAAGTGCCAAGCAATTTAATGGAAAAAGAAAAGTTTTTTCAACAAAACATGTGAGAACAATTTGAAAAAAAGTACCCTACTTCACACCATATACACAAATTAACTCAAAGTAGATTGTAGCTTAATATAAGAGATAAAACTAAAAAAAAATTTCTAGGAGAAAGCATAGAAGAATAATGTCTGTGATCTTGGGTTGGGCCAGTGGTTCTTAACTAGGGGTGATTTTGCCCCTCTGGGGACTCTTGGAAATGTCTGAGCACATTTTTAGTAGTCACAACTTTGAGGGGAGTTGCTATTGGCATCTACTGGGTAGAGGCCAGGAATGCTGCTAAACATTCAGTTCACAGGAACCCCATCCTCACCCCCAACACACACACAACAAAGAAGTATCTATCCCAAAATCTTAGTAGTGCCAAGGTTGAGAAACCCCAGGTTAGGTAAAGATTTCTGAAGACAGGACTCAGCATAGACCATATAAGAAAACAAATTAGTTGAAAATCATCAAAATTTTAAAATCTTTTGCTCTTTGAAAGACACTGTGAAGAAATGAAAGGACATGCCATAGACTGAGAGTATGTGTGGAAAACATATTTATGATAAAGAACTTGTATCCAGAGTATGTAAAGAACTCTCAAAACTCAAAAATAAGAAAATAAACAACCAATTTAAAAGATGGTGAAGGGATTTCAACAAACACTTTACTAAAAAAAAATGTATAGATGGCAAATATGCATATTTTGATATGTTCACTATCATTAATCTATAAGGAAATACAGAGCAAAATTACAATGGGTTATCACTGCATACTCAGATATCAAATGCTGGCAAGGAGGCTGGCTGGTTAGCTGAGATGGTTGCAGTGTGGTGCTGCTAAAAACAAGGTCCAGATTAGATCCCTGTTTGGGCCAGGCCCCCATCCCCCTGCCACACCAAAAATGACAAATGCTGGCAAAGATAGGAAGAAACTGGAACTCCTTCACACTGCTGATTGGAATGCAACGGTCCAGACACCTTGGAAAACTGTTTGGCGATCTCATTTAAAGTTAAACATACACTTACCATATAATCCAGCAATCCCAATCCTTTCTATTTTCCATGGAAAAAAGAATATGGGGCC
>NW_007728053.1:332791-333797 GCF_000696425.1 Galeopterus variegatus | reverse complement strand
AAAAAAAAAAGAATATGTCCACATAAAGATGTACACGTGAATGTTTATAGCACCTTTATTTATAATAACCACCAACTGGAAACAACTCAAATGTTCACCACCTAATAAATGGATGAACAGATCGTGGTACAACCATACCATAAAAACTACTCAGCAATTAATATGAGATAACTACAGATACATGAAACAACAGGGATGTATCTTAAAAGCATTATGCTAAGCCAAACACAAAGAGCTGTCTACTGCATGGTTTCCTTTACATGACATTCTAGAAAAGGTAAGACTATAGGTACAAAGAATAGATCAGTGGTTTCCAGAGGCTGAGGGTAAAAGAAGGGGATTGATCTCAAAGGTGCAAAAGGGAAATTTTAGGGGTGATGAAATAGTTCTCTATATCAATTATGGGGGTGGTTACATAATGTATATTTTTATCAAAATTCACTGCATTTTAAAAGGGTGATTTTTTTTTAAGCTGGCTAGAACAGGGATTAAAACCTGAACCTTGGTATTATCAGCACCATGCTCTTAGCAACTGAGCTAACCAACCAGCCCTAAAAGGATGAATTTTATTGTATGTAAATTAAACCTTAATAAATCCGAGTTAAAAAAAAAAAAGAAAGAAAAATACTCTTACCGTTGGCTTAATTCAAAATCATTAGACATGTTAAAGTCACAGACTGACTAATATTTTGTGATAGAAGGGAGATTTGAGGTTTATGAAACTGCTATGTTCATATACATTACAGGAGGCAGAGGGGGAAAAAGTTGCTGCATCTCAGTAGTAATTAGGGAAACGCTACTTACAACACCAATGGAGATTTCTTTTCTTTTTTTTTTTTAAAGGTGATAGGTAAGGGGATCTTAACCCTTGGCTTGCTGTTATCAGCACCACAGTCTCCCAAGTGAGCCACAGGCCAGCCCACCAATGGAGATTTCTTGGTTTTGCCAAGTTCCCACCTCAGGGCCTTTGCACCTGCTGCCTAAAGTGATTTCCCCCCCCCCCCCC